>NC_044994.1:52444002-52476582 GCF_008728515.1 Papio anubis
TGTTGTACTTCGTTCAGTTACGTATTGCTCATGCCAGGCCGCCTTATGTTCTTTTAAAACAGGAGTGGATAAAGCCCTGACAGTATGTTCCCAAGCCTACATTTCCCTCATTATTGATTCTTTTGTTCGAAATGTTTCAAAGATAGTCATCTCTCGAAATTGTTTCCTGATTACTCAGACATGGTAAGTCATAAAGTCACCTACTTCTTCTAAAGAGATTTGGAGAAGTGTTAAGCAATCAGTTTAAATCCCAAGCAGTGCAACATGAGCTGCTGGATTTGCTGATGATCACTCTAAATAGTGTTTCTTGTAAGCATTAGCAATGAACGTGAGAACTCACTTTATTCATTTTCTCTGATTACAGAGTAGATGAAATTTCACAGAAGTGCACTGTAAGAAGCTGCCCACATTTCTCTGTATTCAGATAGTTTCCACTATTCCATTCTCATTCTTAGGGAATCAACCCTTCCCTTGGTAGATGGAAGATGGTTTCTGTTTAGCGGAAGACTGGGCCCATCTTTCCCTTAAGGGATGACAATCTTTATACCATTGCCGCTGGTGAAGGCTTCTAGGACATCTCCGTGGATGGAATAAGCCATTGCAGAAGGAAGGACATCCTCCTCAGAGAATGGCCTTTGAGGAAGATCCATGGGGAAGAGGGAAAAGGTAAGAAAATGCCTCTCTACTAATAACCTTCAGTAAAACCAACAGGGTAAACTACAAATCAATTTGAAAGGAATACGTTAAAGACTAAATGTTCCAAATCAAATTGGTGCTCAGTTTGTGCACATAAAAAACTTGTGTGCTAAAGCAGGGAACAGATTTCATTTCTCACCAATACCAACGTGTACTTGCATTTTTACTCAGTATATGTTCATTATTGTCAAATGTATCCCCAGGATCCTTTTAATTTTTAGAGATATAAAAATGAATAAGTCATGGTCTTTGCTAAGATGAGAACACAAATTCGTAAAGGATATTTTAGTAATTTCTTTTTTTTTTTTTGAAAAGGAGTCTCACTCTGTCGCCAGGCTGGAGTGCAGTGGTGCAATCTCAGCTCACTGCAACCTCGGCCTCCCAGATTCAAGGGATTCTTCTGCCTCAGCCTCCTGAGTAGCTGGGACTACAGGCACGCACCACCACGCTCAGCTAATTTTTTGTATTTTTAGTGGAGATGGGGTTTCACCAAGCTGGCCAGGATGGTCTTGATCTCTTGACATCGTGATCCACCTGCCTTGGCCTCCAAAATGCTGGGATTGTAAAGCGTGAGAACCATATTTTGGTAATTGTTAAAAAACTGTTGTTTTGGAAATGTGCCAATGTAGAACAAACACAAATTATATATATGAATTAGATCTAAGGCTTTTAGTGCCCTTATAGTGAAACATTAAGACAAATTTCTCTCTTTTTCTTTCTGTACAAATTAATATTAATTTGTTAATCTATAATACTCTGATATCAACTGTGTAACAAGATGAGCTCATCTTTATCAATGAAAACATGATATATTTTTCCATTTTGTAGTAGCTGACAAAAATGACTAACCTTTAAAGGGTTTATGATGACTCACTGATTTGAGCTGGGTGTATACCAATGAGCACTTGACTAAATATTAAGGCAGTTTGAAAAGAAACTTGCCGAAAGACTTAACGTCTTTTGCAATAACTGGTTTACACTTGTTATCTCTACTTTATGCTATAATGAATATCATACCTGAATCTCCTTTGTAAATATTTACTTGTTCAAGTAAAAGAGAAATAGAAAAAATTACTTGGCCAGGCGTGGTGGCTCATGCCTGTAATCCCAGCACTTGGAAGGTCAAGGCAGGTGAATCACTTGAGGTCAGGAGTTCAAGACCAGCCTGGCCAATACGATGAAACCCCATCTCTACTACAAATACAAAAAGAAGCTGGGCATGGTGGCATGCGCCTGTAATCCCAGGGACATGGGAGGCTGAAGCCCGATAACTGCTTGAACCCAGGAGACAGAGGTTGCAGTGAGCCAAGAATGATAACCACTACATTCCAGCAGACAGGTCATTCAACTCTCAAAAAAAAAAAAAAAAAGGCTGGGCACAGTGGCTCAGACTTGTAATCCCAGCACTTGGGGAGGCTCAGCCAGGTGGATCACCTGAGGTCAGGAGTTCAGGAGTTCTAGACTAGCCTGGCCAACATGGTGAAACCCTGTCTCTACTAAAAATACAAAGATTAGCCAGGTGTGGTGGCATGTGCCTGTAGTCCTACCTACTTGTGAGACTGAGGCAGGAGAATCGCTTGAACCTGGGAGGCGGAGGTTGCAGTGAGCTAAGATCATGCCATTGAACTCCAGCCCAGGAAACAAGAGTGAAACCAAGGAAAAAAAGAAAAAGAAAAAAAAGAAAAAATTACTCATTCTTTTACTAACAACAAGGAAGTTTATGAACATAAATCATTTGGTGGCACCAACAATGACAGACTTCAACTTTTGACGTCAATCTTGAATGTTCAGGTTGGGCTAAGGTGCTGCAGAAACACCATGGGAGCACCAAACCCCCTACTTAACAAACTCAGGGTGGTATTTGCATGATGAGTTTAGTATTCCACTCTTCAGATGTAGAAATAGAGCCACAGAGAAGTGGAAGCGATCATGAATGCTTTAGACTGAGGACAAGCTCAGAGAAATGATTACAGTTCTTGAGAATTAACATCCTGTTCTGGCCCCTAGATCTGGTTTTCCCCTAAATTAGGTCATAGAACGTCATTCTGGCCAGAAGAAAAATTCGATTCTTTAGTTTTAAAGCTTGACCCCTACCCCCAAAATGCACAGAAGTCAGATTCTACAACATCAAAATACCATGTGTCAAAGGAAAAACATGTTTAAAAATTTTTTTGCAGATATTATTATTAAATTATTGAATTTAAGGTGCAGTAGAGTAACTAGATGTAGAGCTAAAACATGTAGTATTTAAAAGTAAAATTTAATTTTTGTTATTTCATATTCCAGCCAAAAAGGCTCTTAATAGTAATTTACAGTATATCATAAAAGACTGTATCAAGTATCAAACTGGAATAGTCACTTATTCGAGTCTAAGGAAAACAAAAGAACTTTGATTACTCAGATTGAATCGTGGAATAAAATATTAGCAGCCAGGTCACCTTGATCTCAAGTCATATGAACAGCAGACTAAAGTGATTTGTATTCACTTCCCTTTTCCTCCCCCTGCCTTTTAATGTTCAAGACAGACTTGTTTTCAGAGGCTGAATAGAGCCTGATGTGTCCAGGGAGTTTTAGACAAGCTCAAGGGGAATTATGAGCCATGAAAAAATCAGAAGGAGGGTCACTTGCCATTCTCATCTCATTTTAATCACGTTATTGTTCCAAGGATTAACACCAAATTTTGAAGACTGTTATTCACCTATTTTTAAAACTATTTTGCAGCTTCTAGGCATAGCTGTGGCATCATGCATAGATAAAAACTTATCTATGCAATCCTGCTGAATAGACCTTCCTGGCGACATGCATTCTTTCCTCTTTTGTGTTACTGTTAGGGCCAATGTGGACAAATTTCCAAAGTGTTCTACAACTGTCTTTTCAGACTGTACTCACATAGGTTAGAAAGACAAAGTTCTTTAATGATGACACTCGTTCCCTGCTTTGATAACAGGAAGTACAGATGTCAAACAAATAACCACATCTGTACTGTAAGCCTACATTTCGTTGAGTGTTTTGAGAAACATAGCATATGCGATTCAGAGTAAAGGTATTTATTATGACACTTAGTCATAGAGAGCTTACCCTGGCAATTTCTGCTGTGTAAAAAAGTGCATTCAACTTTGAACCCATGGTATTCTGATAGCTCCGATTTTGTCTGTACTGAAATTACTTTCGCACTTCTTAGGGGTTTGAATGTAACCTCCTACATACATTTCTTGGTGTCCAGAGATACCATGCCATGGAAAGAGAGACAGACCTATTCTTTTTAAATTTTTGAATTTTTAAATTTATTTTGTAATTTTTGTGGATACATAGTAGATGTATATATTTATGGGATAAACGAGATGTTTTGATACCAGCATGCAGTGTGAAATAGCACATCAAGGAGAACGGGGTAATCATCCCCTTCTCAAGCATTTATGCTTTGAGTTGTAAACAAGCCAATTACATGAAGTTATTTTATTTATTATCACTATTATTATTATTTGAGACAGGTCTCACTCTGTTGCCCAAGCTGGAGTGCCGTGGCGCAATCAAGGCTCACTCCAGCTGGGCTCAGGTGATCCTCCCACCTCAGCCTCCTGAGTAGCTGGGACTACAGGTGCATGCCACCATGCCAGGCTATTTCTTTTGTATTTTTTGTAGAGACGAGGTTTTGCCATGTTTCCCAGGCTGGTCTCAAGCTCCTGGGCTTAAGCAGTCCACTTGCCTTAGCCTCTCAAAGTGCTAGGATTACAGGCATGAGCCACTGTGCCTGGCCCTAAGTTATTTAAAAATATACAATTAAGTTACTATTGACTATAGTCACCCTATTGTGCTGTCAAATAATAAACATTGTTTCTAAAAGAATAATGGAAACATATAGATGACAAAATATTTTGCCATTTTATTTTGACTTGGGAGATGCAGTGTGGATGTTGAAATATTGGTGTTTCAGAGACATTTAAATGGCTTATGGGATCACAGGGCAGAATCTTTTATCCCAAATTTTTACATATTCAAGTTATGTTTTTCTATTCAAATATTTAATTTTTAAAATATTGAAATATTAAAAAAATGTAGAAAAGGATTGCATTCATTTACTTCATAAATATCTATTGAGAGTTTACTACATGTCAGCAACTGATCTCCATGTTTGGGATACATCAGAGAACCATGTAGACAAAAATCCCTGGATTTCTGGAAAATATATCCTAGCAGAGTAGGCAGGTGATAAAGAACAATGGCAGAGATAGTCTTGACTAGATGACACGCCACAGTACCTAGTGCTCAAGCACTGGGAATTAGATGTAGATGGTCCCATACGCTAATGGGCAGGAAGGCAGAATATGTGGGTATAGATACCAGTGGGCGGTGGATGTGGTGGGGGAGGCTCAGGACCCCCAATGGCATCATTGCTCTCTGGGAAGTAAGAAGCAAGGTCATAAGCAGAAAGCAAAGATAGCAGAGGAAGTGGTGGATATTTGATGAAAGAAGCTGACAGTGTGAAAAATTTATTTGTTTAGCATAGAAAATGACATAATAGATACTTATAAACAACCCTAAGTTTAAACAGATAACATTTTGCCATATTTTGTTCAGTTTTTTTATAAATAGTTACAGAGATACTCAAAGTAACTCTCTGTTGATCATTTACCTTTCCATCTTCTCAAAAGTAACCACTCTCTCAAAACTGGTGTATTTGATACTTATGCATGATGTTCAAATTAAGCCTGTTTAAGTTGGATTTGAAGCTGCTTATTTCTCTGAGGAACTGAATTCAATAGACTTCCCCCTACCCAGTGCATTTTATTGCTCTGCTTTTTAAACTTGTGGTAAAATAGACATAACATAATATTTGTACTTGCATTATTTATTTTTTATTGCAAATTGAATATTCTTAATTGTATATATTTATGGGAGACGAAGTGATGTTATAACTCATGAATACAATGTGGAATAATTAAATGAAGCTAGTTAACATACCCATCACCTCAACAACTTAACTTTTTTTGTGGTGAGAGCATTTGAAATTTAGCAGTTTTGAAATGTGCAATATTCTGTTATTAACAGTATTTACCACGTTGTGCAATAGAACTAAAAAAAAAAAAAAAAAATCCCACACCATGTTTCTCCTCTGAGATTTTGTACCCTTTGACCATCATCTCCCAACCCACTACACCTTCAGCCTCCGTAGCCACCGTTCCACTCTCTGCTTCTATGGGTTCAATTGTTTTAGATTCCACATGTAAGCGAGAACATCTGGTATTTGTTTTTCTGTGCCTGGCTTATTTCACTTAGTGTAATGTTCTCCAGTTCCATCCATGTTGTTATCAATGACAGAATTTCCTCCTTTATTAAGGCTGAATAATATTTCATTGTGCATGTACACCACATTTTAAAATCCGTTTATCTGTTGATTCATGCACATTTCAGTTGATTCCCTATCTTGGTTATTGTCAACACAGCTTCAGTGAACTTGGGCGTGCAGACATCTCTTGGACAAACCGATTATAACCCTTTTGGGCAAATATCCAGAAGTTGGATTGCTGGAACAATATTTGTCATTTGAACCGTTTGTAAGTACAATTCAGTGGCCTTATGTACATTCATAATCTGTGTAACTATCACCGCTGTCTGTATCCAGGACATTTTAGTTATCCCTAACTCCCTAACCTAAACTCTGGACCCTCTAAACAATAACTCTTCTTTCCCCACCCTCCCCTAAGCCCTAGATAGTCTCTATTGTACTTTCTGTCTCTCTAAATTTGCTTATCATAGGTACATCATGAAAATGGAATCATGAAATATTTGTCCTTCTGTCCTGGCTTATTTCACTTAGCATAATATTTTCAAGGTTCATGCATGTTGTAGTATGTGTCAAAATGTCGTTACTTTGTATGGGTGAATAATATTTATAGCAGGCTGTTAGCATCATAAAAACTTACTACAACCATCATAGTCTAGTACAGGGGTGCTAAGGACTGCAAAATCCTACCGATGGCTTCTATCTTCCTTGTCAGTATTTCCTATTGTCTTTAGTGCAAAATTGTTCTTCATAAATCCTTTTTGAGCTGTTTCACTGACATCACCTCGAAGCCATACTGAATGTCATATGGTAAGGCAGGATCTTGTTCACTACCAAGATATGAGGACCTTGGAAGGCTGCCAGGCTCCCAGCTCTGAGGCCCTGCTTGCTGCAAATTATCTCTGCTGGGCTGAGCAGGGCAGGTGCAGAGGAAAAGGGCAACTGTAGATCAACAGCAGCTGCTGCTTGCTGACCGGAAATAGGGCCGGCACAAGCAGGGGTCTAGAAGAAACATCTTGGGTAATGGTTTCCATAGTTTCCCTCCTTGGGAGGAAATATATGGCAGAGTCACAAAAAGAGAGACCATGAATTACAGGAATTGTACTTTGCATAGCTTTGCATTCCGCAGCTTAAAAACATGACTTTTTGAAGTTTGAATGACTTAGATTTGGCAATCCTGAAGGTTAAAGGCATTTGGTCATTTTCATCTCAAATATCATGTTTTAGAAGAGATACTATCTCATTTCTCAAATATTGTTTCTCTAAAGAACTAATGCCTGAAAAATATTTTCTAAAATTCTTACAATGAGCAGTCTCTTTCTTTCTCTTTCTTTCTTTCTTTCTTTCTTTCTTTCTTTCTTTCTTTCTTTCTTTCTTTCTTTCTTTCTTTCTTTCTTTCTTTCTCTTTCTTTCTCTTTCTTTCTTTCCTTTCTTTCTTTCTTTTTCTTTCTTTCTTTCTTTCTTCTTTTCTTCCTTTCTTTTTCTTTCTTCTTTCTTTCTTTCTCTCTCTCTTTCTCTTTCTTTCTTTCTTTCTTTCTTTCTTTCTTTCTTTCTTTCTTTCTTTCTTTCTCTCTCTCTCTCTCTCTCTCTCTCTCTCTCTCTCTTTCTCTCTCTCTCTCTCTTTGCCTCCCTCCCTCCCTGCCTCCCTCCCTGCCTGCCTCCCTTCCTCCCTTCTTTCCTTCCTTCCTTCCTTCCTTCCTTCCTTCCTTCCTTCCTTCCTTCCTTCCTTCCTTCCTTCCTTCCTTCCTTCCTTCCTTCCTTCCTTCCTTCCTTTTTCGTTTTTTCTTTCAACAGAGTTTCTCTCTGTCACCCAGGCTGGAGTGCAGTGGTGCAATCTCTCAGCTCACTGCAACCTCCACCTCCCGGGTTCAAGTGATTCTCCTGCCTCAGCCTCCTGAGTAGCTGGGATTGCAGGCGTGCACCACCATGCCTGGCAAATTCTATGTTGGCCAGGCTGGTCTCAAAATCCTGACCTCAAGTGATCCGCCTGCCTCAGCCTCCTGAAGTGCTGGGATTACAGGCGTGAGCCACTGCCCCTGGCTGAGCAGTATTTTTTTAAATGAGAAAACGTTAATTTAAAAACTCACTCTTGTTCTTGTTAAAATGTAAAGTTTCTTATACTTTCTATATCAGTGTCTGTCCTAATTTTTCTGTAGATTACTAATACCAACAACAGTAGGAAACATTTTTTGAAGGCTTAGTATAATGCCAGTGTCCAAAGTAGACATTTATATAATCCTTACTTAATATTTGTAACTATAAGATAATGTAGAAGTTATAATATTCATTATTCTCATCTTTGAAATGAGGAAACTGAGGCTTAGCATAGGTGACAAAATACATAGCAAAACCATGAGTCAAGGCAAGCTTGACCAAATGTCAGTGACCACCTTCTTAGTCACTGTATACATCAGGTTCTCAGATGAGGTTCAAGAATGAAGGGTACCTTGAAACTGTCTGATTAATCCCCGTTTTTCCAAATATGGACAGTGAGGCCCCGCGTGGTCTCAGCCCTCTTCCACACTTGTTGAGTCGGTTAGTTGCAGGGTGGGAGCCAGGGGGGGTCTCCCAACACCAGAAAACCCTTGTACTTTCATACAAGAGTGCTTGTATTTTCTTGTAACTGCTTTATATCCAATGGTTTCAAAAAGACAACTCTTGTAAATACTAAAACACAAAACAATATGTTGAAGAGGAGTGATTTGGGAGGTGGTATCTTCATGACTTACCTACAAAGTGAAAAATGGGCTTGTTAGTGTTTGCTCACTTCACAACCGCATTCAGTGAGAAGAATTTTTTTCTTCATTAATTACATTCTCTATTTATATCCTATAGCATTTGTATACTATGCATTTTCAGAAATGGCTAGAAATTCCTTTGGAAACAAAACTAAAAGGTAAAATTAAAAATATGTATTTCTGCTAAATATGGTCTTCATAAAAGATTCATAAGCATTGTTTATTTCTGATGCTGATGCCCTCCATCTCCATATGCCAAGGTAACTTTGCGTAACCTCACATAACACTTCTACTGCCTTGTCCTGTCACATCTGAAGCCCAGCTCTTTAAGAATATTTCCCGTTTGCCTATTCGCTAGCTTAGCACCATCTGGCTATTGTCTCTGCTTGGAAGGTTTGAGGAAAATTCTGACTATTTTTATATTTCACTCATATCACTTCTAAATGCATCTTCTTGTAAATATATCTTCTAAATATTTTGGAAGCTATCTCTGGTTTTCTGTCCCTGCTATTGAATTCCAGAACATTTTCGTCACCCAGAAAGAAACCTCATACCTGCTACTGGTTACTCTCAAGTCCTCTCTTCCCCTATCGCCTGGCAACTGCAAATCTACTTTCTGTATCTATAGATTTGCCTATTCTAGGCATTCTGTATAAACGTCATCATATGATATGTAGCCTTCTGTGACTAGTTTCTTTCACTTAGCATCAGGTTTCTCGGGTTCCTTCATGTCATGATATGACTTTATGACCAAATAGTATTCTATTGTATGGATATACAACATTTGTTTATTCATTCTTCAGTTGATGGACAGTTGGGACTGGTTTCTTTGTTAATAAACTCTCCTGCGTCCTTGCATAATCTGCTCACTCCAATGCATAATCTGCTACATGTCCAGAATTATCTTCTCAAAGAGTTCTGATCACAGCACCCTGTATATGAGAACCTGTGAAGGTTCCCCAATGGCTCACCCACAGAATGAAGCCTTGTCCCCATCCCCCCACTTTAGTCTCATTGCCTATTCTTTCCAGATGCCCCATGTGGATGAACTCTTACGCCACGCACCTTCCTTGCTTGGGGCCTCCGCCCTGACTAGAACACCCTTTGCTCTCTCCAAGTGGTGAATTCCTCTGGCCTTCCCTGGGAAGCCTTTCCCAAGGCCTGCTGGGAGAAGGCATGATGCCTCTGCACTTTCTACATTTCTCTTAATGGAAATATTTACAATTCTGTGTGGTAATTATTTACCCTTTAATTGTCACTCTACAAAGAATGTGAGCCCTTTGAGGAAAATGCATGCTTCTTATTTATTTTCTGTCTCTCCATGCCTTTTCTGTGACCAGCTCAAAGCAGTTGTATAATCAGTGATGATTTAATTAATGTGCATACCTGTGCTTCACCTTGACTTTGAAATGTTTATGGAACCATTTCATGTTCCTGGCACTCGGTCTCTTTACTGGGAAAATGAAGCCAGCTACTTTGAGCCAGGTGCTCGCGTGGCCCCAGGACAGAAAGCAGAAGTGCGTTACCTCATGCTGTGCCTGCTGCTCCACCTTCCAGATGATAACATGTTTTTGCATACTTTATCTTCTTTTGATTGCACATTGTCTGTGTATCTGGCAATTCTTGTTGCCCTCAGTTGAAAACAATTTGAAAGCGAGACCTGGGGAGCTTAAATGACTTTTGTCTGTTTGAGGTCACACAGGTAGAATAAAATCTGTCCCATTTAAGCCACATTCCTAAGGAAGGAAGGGATCCTCAAGGAAAGAACATAAACTCTGCACTGGATACTTTAGCTCCTGAGGGGAAATGGTAGTTTTGCACAGGTTGTGTTTCTACAAAGGAGGAACTATTTTTTCCCCAAGTTCTTTTTTCTTTTCGGTATAAATACATGTGAATAGAAATATTCTGTGAGAAAGACAATGCAATAGGCCTAGATTGTCATTTTTTTATTTTTAGTTTTTGAGACAGAGTCTCCCTCTGCTTCCCAGGCTGGAGTGCAGTGGCATGATCTCAGCTCACTGCAACCTCCGCCTCTCCGGTTCAAGCCATTCTCCTGCCTCAGCCTCCTGCCGTGTAGCTGGGATTACAGGTGTGCGTCACCACCCTCAGCTAATTTTGGTATATAGAGTGTTAAGAGTCCAAATACAAATATTTCAAATTATCCTTTTAAAGTTTTTGTTTGTTTGCTTGTTTTTCTGAGACAGAGTCCCACTCTGTCACCCAGGCTGGAGTGCGGTAGCACGATCTTGGCTCACTGCATCCTCCCCTTCCTGGGTTCAAGTGATTCTCCTGCCTCAGCCTCCCGAGTAGCTGGGATTACAGACACGTGCCACCATGCCTGGCTTATTTTTGTATTTTTTTGTAGAGACAGTGTTTCATCATGTTGGCCGGGCTGGTCTCGAACTCTTGACCTTAAATGATCGGCCCACCTCGGCCTCCCAAAGTGCTGGGATTACAGGCATGAGCCACGAAGCCCGGCAGGATCTGAATTTTCAGTTCTTTTACTGTCCTTGCTCCAGAGTGATCGACCCCAAACTTGTGAGCAGAGAGAGGATACAACAACCAGCTTAGGGCTTCTGGGATTACGAGAATCAGGGAAAACAGAACAGGGAGCACAGGAGTCCAAGTCAGGGGACATCATTTTCAGGGCCCAGTGCAAAATAAAATGTGAGATTCCTTGTTCGGAAAGTCTTAAGAATCTCAAAATCATGACAGTACAGCATTAAACCAAGTAAGGGACTCTTCTAATATGGGCAGAGGGAATCCTTTCTGTACAAGTCACATGCCCATGAAGCTGGCCCTGGTCAGAACTGTCTAGTCATCCTTTGGTATCTGTGGGAGCATGATTCCAGGACCCCTCCCCTGGTATCAAAATTTGAGGACGTTCAAGTTCCTGATATAAAATGGCATAGTATTTGCATATAACTTAAACACATCCTCTTGTATACTTTAAATCACCTCTAGATTACTTATAATACCCAATACAATGTAAGTACCATGTAAGTAGTTGTTATACTCTATTGTTTAGGAAATAATGACAAGGAAAAAAGTCTGTATATATTGATACAGATGAAGCCATCCAGTTTTTTTACGAAAATATTTTTGATCTTCAGTTGGTTAAATCCATGGTTGCAGAACCTACAGATACAGAGGGCCAATGTATATTCAAACACACTTTGTTCTCAGAGTCATGGAGAAAACACCACCAACATCAACATTAAGGAATATGGTCCAAGACAATTTCTCTTAAAATTCTTTTTATCCCCTATAATCTAGCTTATATAATAATTGTACTTTCTATATTCCAGGCACAGTTATAAGTGTTTTACAAGTTCTGACTCATGTTTTTCTTCCTGAGAACTCTATGAGGTAGATGCTACTATTATAATACCCATTTTACAGTTGAGGAAACTGAGGCATGGGAATTCATGTAAATTGCTCCAAAATCTACAGAACTTAGCCAGTCTGGCTGAGAGGCTGTGCTTTGAATCACTACATACACTGCTTCTCTGAAATAAAAATATGACATATTTACTTTAGTATATGACTCTGTTCCCGACATATTTTTGGAAGATGACCATTTTGAAGAGTATCTTGGTTTTTAATCTTCAAAGAGAGAGGATTTAATTAATTACAGGTATCTGTAGAGAACTCCATGAATCCTTTAGGTTCCTGCAACCCAACCAGTCTATGTATGATCCTATCTGAATTGTTACATCATCTCACTTTTTAGCTCTCTGATTCAGTCACAACTATTCAAAAACACATCTGAGAAAGAATAAATGTACAAAAATACATCTCTAAAGGAACATCAGTAACTATTACTAACCCCTTCCTCCCCAGTAACAAAGTAGCTTTCAAGAAAAGCTGATAAGACCTTGAGCAAATAAAGACACAGCACTTCAGGCAGCTCCTGAGAATACCTCTATACTCACTGCCCAGGGAAACAACTAGCAGTTTTGAATTTGAAGAAAAGGTGAAATTGGATCTTGCACTATAAAAGAGAGTAAACTACAAAATGAATCTTAGAAAGCATCTTATTCAAAGTGTTAAAATAAATACAAAGTTATGGTATGTATATAACAACTTTATATGGAAGCTTCATACATTCATTCCCATTTACCTTTCATGAGATGTTTGATAAATGTATTGTTTCTTTTTCTTTTTTGAGACAGGGTCTCACTCTGTTGCCCACGCTAGATTGCAGTGGCACAATCACAGCTCACTGCAGCTTCGAACTCCTGGGCTCAAGTGATCCTCCTACCTCAGCCTCCTGAGTAGCTGGGACCACAGGTATATGCCACTGAACCCAGCTAATTAAATTTTTTTTTGTAGATATGGGGGTCTCACCATGTTGCCCAGGCTGGTCTTGAACTCCTGGGCTCAAGGAATCCTCCTACCTTTTCTTCCCAAAGCGTTCTAATTGCAGGTGTGAACCACCACGCCTGGCTTGTTTCTGTATTTTATTTGCCTCTCTGTGCACTTTAGCTTCTGGAATGGAAATTAGGATTGTGGATTTTAACCTCACTGATGAAGACAGCCATTTTTTTTTCCCAAAGGATCTGAACTGATCCAAACCAAATGATATAAATGTATGTAAGAATATTTAAAAACCCTCACTGTTTAAAGAGAGTTTTTGTTTCCCTAAAACATGTCTACTTCAAAGCTATTTCTTAAAAAAATACTGAAAGAGTATGGGCGCAGTGGCTCACACCTGTAATCCCAGCACTTTGGGAGGCCGAGGTGGGAGGATCACTTGAGGTCAGGAGTTTGAGACCATCCTGGCCAACACAGTGAAACCCCGTCTCTACTAAAAATACAAAATTAGCTGGGCGTGGTGGCGTGCACCTGTAGTCCCAGCTACTCGTTGAGGCTGAGGCAGGAGAATCACTTGAACCCTGAAGGCAGAGGTTGCCGTGAGTCAAGCTCGTGCCTCTGCATTCCAGCCTGGGTGACAGAGTGAGACTCTGTCTCAGAAAAAAAATAAAAATAAAAATAAATAAATAAATAAATAAATAAAGTCTCTGACCCTCTTGTGTCTGGGAGCCTTATTTGAACAACTTGCTGAGTGTAATGGGGTCATGATGGATTTTCCTAGACATTGCTTAGTACTTCATGGACCTTGCTCCATGATCTTTTGTCAGGAGATGCTGCTCCCATTGGCACGCTTTCTCTCGTCGTGGTCGCCGGGGCTGTGCTGGTTATTTGTTTGCTCTCAGGTACATTTTTCTCCCTTCTCTTCCCTTCTCAGCAATGCAGGAAACGCCTTCAGCTCTCTTGCTCTCTTGCGTCCATGAAAGTTCTGCTAATGTAAGACTAGAAGAGAAGATGCCGGGAAAAGCCTGGGTTTCTCTATCTCTCAGCTGGAATCTTGGAAGCGGATTTGTCTTTTCCTCAGAGCAGCTCCTTCTACGCTGTTCCTCTTCCCCCCTCCTTTTCTCTCCTTGGTGTTACCCTCCCCCAGCTTCACATTCCCTCCTTTTGAAGTAAACTATGGTGCCTTCCATTTTCTGACTAGACCGGACTAATTCAGGGGTGATTAGGAGATGTGCTAACCTACACCAAAATTGTCTCTGTTTCTTTCCCTCTGGCCATCACTTTTCTGAGATTATAGAACAGGGATGTGTACCTTTCACTGTTTTGATGTTTGTGGACAAATATTTTGGCTCTTTAAAAACTTGTGGTAAACATTAGAGAAAATTTCGTCTGCTATTGTCTCCTGCGATTCCATTATCAGTGTTTTATTTTACTTTATTTTAAATTGTGAATCAAACTGTACTTTTAATTGTACATTTTCAACTTATAATTATATAAATTTATAGGGTACAAAGTGATGTTATAATTTATAAATATGAAACGAAATAATCGCTGTTAGCAATTTTGAAAGGTGCAACACCCTAATAGAAATATGTTCACCATGCTGGGCAATAGGACTGAAAAAAAAACCCCATATTCCTTCTGTGAAACTGAGATTCTGTACGCTGTGACTATCATTTCCCCATACCTTCATCCCTGTCTTCTCACCCTTACTCCATCTCTCTCAACAACTACCAGGCTCTTATTTATAAAATGCTCTCATCAGAACTGCATTTGAGCAAAATACCTTTTTTCTAATAACAAGTGTATAAAGAGAAACCCGCCTACGCACTAACCAACTTCTAACTAGAATAATCCATCCTGATTTCTTACAGCTTTCTTTCAGACACATAGGCCGAAGGCTGCTTCATCTTGAACTCATTCTATTTCTTTCCTTGGCTTGTCACACTCCTTGCAGGAAAGTCAAATGACTCTTGGCAGCAATAGCTATTTATTTATTTCTTGTTTGTTAATTGGAAATGTTAAAAGGAAAAAAAAGAAAAAAATGATGTCACAAGCATTAGCACCCAGAAGAACATATTAAACTCATAAAATTAAGAAACATTTCTAATAAAATTGAAGTTCCCTCGATCTACTTTCTGATTCTGTTCCCTTTATTTCTTCCCGTAGGTCCACACAATGATAACTGGGCATTTTATCATGTCTGTTCATGGTTTAAATTTTGCTACAAACATATATTTTTAATATATAGTGTAGAAATATTGCTTGCATGTATTTGCAACTTTACAAAAGTGGTGTTGTGTCTTGCCAAGATCAGATCGATCTAATCTCTGGGAATAAGAAGGAGTAAAATTTCCTGAAATTACAAGCTCTATTTTAGAAACTGTTCCCTTGAGCAAATTTTAATCTCCAGAGTAATCAGAGTGGCAAATCTTCCCTGCAGAGAATTCTTGAGATGAACTTCTTTTTGCCTTAGTGACTTTATGAGGTTCTCCTAGAAAATGACACCAGCTGAGGATTCTCTCTTACCTAAGGTCTGCAAACTTGAGAAAAACTTGCTTTCAGAACATTTTCAACAGTAGATTTTTTTCTGAGAAGCTGATTTTCTTTTCTGCATCTGTTAAAATCTTCAGGTGGTCCCGATAGTGAATAAATAAATATTGGCTGTATTTTAAATCCCTGGATACAAGATGTCTTTGTAGTCAGTTTTATCTGTCCCAATATAGATTTTTCATGTTAGTGACAAAAATTTCAGAAATAACATTAAAAATGTGAATTAGTCATAGTATTTATAAATCCGTCTTTTTTTTTCAGCATGGAAAATTTTAATGATTTTTCAGAAATACACATGGAAATTATAAATTCTTCAAAGGTATATAGTTCTATGCTCTTACAGTACCATGAGAAACAGCTGAGTACCCCTAATACTTCGATTGGAATGAAATGTCTCCTCACCTTAGGGTGATTTGAATGAAAGCTGGTGTGTTAATGAATCTAGCCATCTAGTGGCCACCTGTGACTAAAATACTCAATTATGTTGTGTTAGATTTTAGAGTAAGAACTTTATTTCTTTGAAAGTTTAATGAATGCATTCAGTTTCTAATATTTATGGATAATTGGATTGATTGACAATATCTACTAGTAAAGTGATTAGCCATCCTGGGTTTCCTGGTACTGAGGGGCCTCCCAGGACATGAGACTGTTTTAAATTAAAACATTCCTGGGCAAGCTGGGACCGTTGTACCTACGTAGGTACAATGTGCTGTCTAGGCACCCAGGAGACAGCAATAACTAAGATAATCAAGTCACTGTTCTCATCTAGTGCATGGAGAAAAACAGATGATCTATAAACAATCATGTGTAACATCAGATAGCTATAGGCTATACAGGGAACTAAAACAGGTTATGTAATAGGAAGCAGCTGGGTAGCTATTTTAGGTAGAATGTTTGAAAATGGGGAGGTGACATTTAAACTGAGATGAATGGCATGTAAGTGCTGGTCATATAAAGATAGGAGGAAGAACATTCTGGTCAGAGAGGAAAGTTAGAACACACTTTTTAGGTCAGTAATCACCCTGGTGTGTTCAAGGGGCCCAGAAGGGTCACTATGCCTAGAGTAGGGTGGGTTTATTAGTGGCCTAGGGCTGCCATAACAAATGACCCCGAACTGGGTGGCTTAGCTCCACAGGAATTTATTGCTTCACAGTTCTGGAGACCAGAGTCTGAAATCAGGGTGTCAGCAGGGCTATAGTCCCTCTTAGCTACCAGAAGCTAGGAAGGGCAAGAAAGCATCCTCTATGGGAGAATTGTAGATGCATTGCTCCAATCTCTGCCTTCATTGTCACCTGGCATTCTTTCTGTGTCTCTTTTTTTTTGAGACAGGGTCTCCCTCTGTCACCCAGGCTGGAGTGCAGTGGCATGAACATGGGTCACTGTAGCCTGACCTCCTGGGTTCAAGCCATCCTCCTGCCTCAGCCTCCTGAGTAGCGGGGACCACAGATGTGCACCACCATGCCCTGCTAATTTTTTTTTTTTTAAGAGATGGAGTCTTGCCATGTTCCCCAGACGGGACTCGAGCTCCTGGGCTCAAGTGAACCTCCTGCCTTGGCCTCCCAAAGTGCTGGAATTACAGGCATGAGCCATCATGCCCTGCCAATGTCTCTGTCTTTACATGGCCTTTTCTTCTAATAAGGACGCCAGTCATTGGATTTAGGGCCTTCTGTAATGATGTCATCTTAACTTGATTACATCTGCAAAGACCCTATTTCTAAAAAGATCACATTTACAGGTATGAGGGTAGGCTGTGTTAGAGATTCAACATGTCTTTTTGGGGGACACAATTCTCTTCACTACAGTGGGCAAAGCTAGAAGGGGCACAAGAGACAGAGATGCACACAGGGCCCAGATCATGCAGGTTTTGCAAGGCAAAATAGGGACTGAAACTCCTGGTGGGCTTTAAGGAGCAGAGAGATGTGATATCACAGCCAGTTAAAAGCAAGATGACTGCTGTGGAGAGACGGACCAGAGCAGGGTAAGGGTGGAGAGAGACAGGTTAGGAGAGGGTTGGCATGGCCTGGCTGATGATAGCGGTGGTGAAGATGCAGTGAGTTGGACAGAGTTGGGATATGATTTAGAGAGAGAACTGCTAGGTTTTCTAGCATAGAAAGGACAATATCCCATTCCCAGACCGCAAGCCTCCTGGAGTAAGAAAAGACAGCTGCCTCTCTAGAGGGCTGTGGGGAAGGAGGAAGAGATGTTTTTATGGAATAAGCATGTTCCAGATAGGGCATGAAAGAGGAGAGGAGAAGGTTTAGAGAAGAGTTTGAGGATAAAGCGAGTTTCCTGATGATACACTGTACATTCCATAGAACTCACCAGCAGGGTTTCGAAGGGTGGAGAGGAAGGGAAATTGGGTCATATTAGTGCATGTGCCTGGTAGTTTGGGTGATGGTGGCTGACATGCAGGGTTTGGGCTGCTGCTGATGACTGAGGTGAAGTGATTGTAAGCATGCTTTCTTAAAGATGCATCATAAGTTGTTTTCTTTCAATGAATGGAAGTGTTAGAGAAACACCTTTAGAAGCAAATGTTGAGAATGTGTTAGTTAAACATGTTTATTTCTGCCTTGGTTTGTGTGAAACAGGTTTACACATACAGCTGTAAAAGGCAAATGTAAATATGCTTTCTTAATAATTTGTTACAAGATGAAGGATCAGTATAATAATCTCATAGCGCAAGACATCCAGTTTAGTATGTCTCATATGGGAGCCACTGGACAATTGTTCTGTCTTGCAGTTTCCAAAGGCAGAATGAACAGGTGAGAGCCGAGGCCTTCGACAGACTCCTTCTTTCGGAGGTTGGGAGTAATAGGCACCTGGTCAGCTGGCAGAGAGCTGGCGTTATCTGGAGCAGGAGGTTAGGCCTTGCCTTGTTTCTTGGTGACACAATGAAGCATAGACTATTATTCACAAGAGCCTCTTCTGTTGCAGGCAGCCTCTTCTGCTCACGTGTCAAGTAGTCATGCCGCTAGGGTTTAGTTGCTCCAGACATGTCTACAATTTAGAACTCATGCATCAAAGATGAACATTCCATCTGTTGGTAAAATAATTGAACACTCTCAGTGTCTTTAAACAGTACCTGTTAGTTAGAAAACTTGTATGTTGATTTTTATTTATTATTATTTCTTATCTGATAAAACACCATATAATACAAACATATAAAATGAAAATAGCTGGGTCTGATGGCATGCATCTGTAGTCCTAGCTACTTGGGAGGCTGAGGTGGGAGGATTGCTTGAGTCCAGGAGTTCTGGGCTGTTGTGTGCTACGCCGATTGGGTGTCTGCACTAATTTCGGCATCAGTACGGTGACCTTCCGGGAGTGAGGCACCGCCAGGTTGCCTAAGGAGGAGTGAACCAGCCCAGAAACTGAGCAGATCAAAACTCCAGCGCTGATCAATACTGGCATTGCACCTCTGAGTAGTCTCTGCTCTCTGGCCTGGGCAACAGACAGAGACCGTGTTTCTTAAGATAAATATGTAAGTAAATAAAAAGAAAGATCATTTCACAATTCTAAGCTTATGTGCATGTATACATAGGTTTTCTTTTCCTACGCAAATTAAATGGTTTTATGTTTAGATTTCCAGGTCAGGCTAAGATCATGAAAACTCAGGAATAAATCACCTCTATGATGAAAGGAGAAGAAGCAAGAGGAAAAAAAGAGTAAATGCTCGTTTCTCTCTTGTTTATTATTTTTCCATTCAAACAGGTTAGAGGCCAGGAAGCCAACCAGACCTAGTCAGTATGTCATATATCACATTCCAGTTCAGCGCGTATTTCTGTCCGGTCCTATGCGGAGAAGGGAAGAGGCAGCTAGCCTCTCTTCTCCAGCCCCCATTTCTTTTTCCTTTTTTTTTTTTTAATATGCCAAACTGGTTTACTGTTTTTTTCTTTTTTTTCCACAAAGGTGAAAGGAAGACCTTTCAACAACCATGGTGGAGAAAGTGAATATTGTTAGAAAAAATTTTACTCAAAACCTCACATCTTAAAAATTAACCTTAAATGGCGACGGATTTAAATGTAAAATGTAAACCTATAAAACTTTTTAGAAAAAGGAGAAAATGTTTTGATCTCAGACTACAAAGTATTCTTAATTTGACACCAAAAAGTTATTAACTATAAAAGGAAAAGCTGATAAATGGACTTTATCAAAATTGAAAATTTTTCTATGGAAAGAAGATGAAAAGACAAGCATACACTAGAAAAAAATATTTGAAAACTACACATTCAAAAAGAATAGCATCTAAAATATTAAGAACCCTCAAAATTCAACCTAAAAACTTAATACAATTCTAAACAATTGTCAAAAGGTATGAAGAAACATTTCACTGAAGAGGTTATACAGATGCAGTAAATACATGAAAATTCTTTCAATGTCATTAGCCATTTGGGAAATTAATTAAGACCGTAACACAATATCACTATAACCTATCAGAAAGGCTAAAATAAAAAATGGTGACAGTACCAAATGCTGGCAAAGATACAGAGAAACGGAGTCATTCATACATTGCAGGTGAGCATGCACAGTGGTACCACCATTATGGACAATGGTTTGTCAATTTTGTATTTTTAAAAAAGAAACAACTACCACATGACCTAGTAATTGCAATCCTGAACATTTACCCCAGAAAAAAGTGAAAATTTATGTTTACAACAAACCTATACATATTTATAGTAGTTTATTTATAATAGCCCAAAACTAGAAACAACCCATATGTTTTTCTTTTTTTTTTTTTCATTTCACACATACTTATTATTCATTTTAGGCACTGGGCATTAACCAGAAAACATAACAAACAACATCTCTCCATTGGAAAGTTACATTTTAGAAATATAAATATATCATAAAAATTCGTCAAATATCTTCCAATATATTTTCTGATGTTGTTTGTATTTGGCTCAATTATTTGCATCTTTTACATGTGTATTTTTGACATTGATGATTCATGCTAATTCAGAGTGATAACCCTGAGGGCAAACTCTTTTATAAACTGTATTCGATTAAGGAGGAATAACTAATACTTTTTAGAATGATACAAAATAATAAGGATTAAAATGAAAACATGTGTTGCTGTTGTTATTGTGATTGTTATTTAATCAGCCAGATCATCAAGATACAATAGACATGACTTTTGCCTTCACAATATCCACTCCTCCTTTCTTTCCAAGAACATTCTGACTTGTGTTTTCAGGTAATCTCTACCCCACGCCCCATACACACAGCTAAGTATCTTGAGAAATAAATTCCATTCGTCCTCCAGGAAAAGGCGAATAATCCAAAGAGTTACCCCATTTCCCCTGCCAGCGATTGGTTCAGAAATGGACATGTGGCTCAGTTTTGCTTTATGAGGTATTTTCTTTCTTTTTTTCTTTTTTTAAATTACTATACTTGAAGTTCTAGGGTACATGTGCATAACGTGCAGGTTTGTTACATATGTATAACTTGTGCCATGTTGGTGTGCTGCACCCATTAACTCATCAGCACACATCAACTCGTCATTTACATCAGGTATAACTCCCAATGCAATCCCTCCTCCCCTCCTCCCTCCCCATGATAGGCCCCGGTGTGTGATGTTCCCCTTCCCGAGTCCAAGTGATCTCATTGTTCAGTTCCCACCTATGAGTGAGAACATGTGGTGTTTGGTTTTCTTCCCTTGAGATAGTTTGCTCAGAATGATGGTTTCCAGCGGCATCCATGTCCCTACAAAGGACACAAACTCATCCTTTTTTATGGCTGCATAGTATCCCATGGTGTATATGTGCCACATTTTCTTAATCCAGTCTGTCACTGATGGACATTTGGGTTGATTCCAAGTCTTCGTTATTGTGAATAGTGCCACAATAAACACATACGCGGTGCATGTGCCTTTATAGCAGCATGATTTATAATCCTTTGGGTATATACCCAGTAATGGATGACTGGATCATATGGTACTAGTTCTAGATCCTTGAGGAATCCCATACTGTTTTCCCATAATGGTTGAACTAGTTTACAATCCCACCAACAGTGTAAAAGTGTTCCTGTTTCTCCACATCCCTCCAGCACCTGTTGTTTCCTTGACTTTTTAATGATCGCCATTCTAACTGGTGAGATGGTATCTCATTGTGGTTTTGATTTGCATTTCTCTGATGGCCAGTGATGATGAGTATTTTTATGTGTCTGTTATTGTATGAATGTCTCTTTGAGAACTGTCTGTTCATATCCTTGCCCACTTTTGATGGGGTTGTTTTGTTTTTTTCTTCTTGTAAATTTGTTTGAGTTCTTTGTAGGTTCTGGATATTAGCCCTTTGTCAGATGAGTAGATTGCAAAACATTTTCTCCCATTCTGTAGGCTGCCTGTCTAATTTGATGTGGTAGTTTCTTTGCTGTGCAGAAGCTCTCTTTAGTTTAAATGAGATCCCATTTGGTCAATTTTGGCTTAAGGCCGCTGCTTTTGGTGTTTGAGACATGAAGGCCTTGCCCATGCCTATGTCCTGAATGGTATTACCTAGGTTTTCTTCTAGGGTTTTATGGTATTAGGTCTAACATTTAAGTCTCTAATCCATCTGAATTAATTTTCGTATATATGAGTAAGGAAAGGATCCAGTTTCAGCTTACTCTTATGGCTAGCCAATTTTCCCAGCACTATTTATTAAATAGGGAATCCTTTCCCATTTCTTGTTTTTCTTCGAGGTTTGTCAAAGATCAGATGGCTGTGATGTGTGGTATTATTTCTGAGGACTCTGTTCTGTCTCCATTGGCCTGCATTCTGTTTTGGGTACCAGTACCATGCTGTTTTGGTTACTGTAGCCTTGTAGTATAGCTTGAAGTTATTAGGTAGCATGATGCCTCCAGCTTTGTTCTTTTTTGACTTAGGGTTGTCTTGGATGCGGGCTCTTTTTGGTTCCATATGAACTTTTAAAGCAGTTTTTTCCAATTCTGTGAAGAAATCCCATTGGTAGCTTGATGGGGATGTATTGAATCTATAAATTACCTTTTGGGCAGTAAGTGGCCATTTTCTACGATATTGATTCTTCCTATCCATGAGCATGGTATGTTCTTCCATTTGTTTGTGTCCTCTTTTTATTTCACTGGCAGTGGTTTGTAAAGTTCTTCCTTGAAGAGGTCCTTTACATCCCTTTGTAAGTTGGAGATTCCTAGGTATTTTATTCCTTTGAAGCAGTTGTATCGGAAGTTCATTCATGATTTGGCTCTGTGTTTGTCTGTTATTGGTGTATAAGAATGCTTGTGATTTTTGCACATTAATTTTTTGTATCCTGAGACTTTGCTGAAGTTGCTTATCAGCTTAAGGAGATTTTGGGCTGCGATGGTGGGGTTTTCTAAATATACAATCATGTCACTGCAAAGAGGGACAATTTGACTTCTTTTCCTAACTGAATAATTTTTATTTATTTCTTTCTTTGCCTGATTGCCCTGGCTAGAACTTCCAACACTATGCTGGAATAGGAGTGGTGAGAGAGGGCATCCCTGTCTTGTTGGAGTTTTCGGGGCAAATTTTTCCAGTTTTTACCATTCAGTATGATATTGGCTGTGGGTTTGTCATAAATAGTTCTTATTATTATTTTGAGATAATGCTCCATCAATACCCAGTTTATTGAGAGTTTTAGTAAGGAAGGCTGAATTTTGTCAAAGGCCTTTTCTGCATCTATTGAGATAATCATATGGTTTTGGTCTTTGGTTCTGTTTATATGCTGGATTACGTTTATTGTTGCATATGTTGAACCAGCCTTGCATCCCAGGATGAAGCCCACTTGATCGTGGTGGATAAGCTTTTTGATGTGCTAGCGGGATCCGGTTTGTCAGCATTTTATTGAGGATTTTGCATCGATGTTCACCAGGGATATTGGTCTAAAATCTCTCTTTTTGTTGTATCTCTGCCAGCTTTGGTATCAGGGATGATGTTGGCCTCATAAATGAAAGTTAGGGAGATTCCCCTCTTTTCTATTGATTGGAATAGTTTCAGAGGGAACAGTACCAGCTCCTCCTTGTACCTCTGGTAGAATTCAGCTGTGAATCCATCTGGTCCTGGACTTTTTGGTTGGTAGGCTATTAATTATTGCCTCACCTCAGAGCTCATATTTGTCTATTCAGGAATTCCGGCTTCTTCCTGGTTTAGTCTTGGGAGAGTGTAAGTGTCCAGGAAATTATCCATTTCTCTAGATTTTCTAGTTTATTTGCATAGAGGTGTTTATAGTATTCTCTGATGGTAGTTTGTATTTCTGTGGGTTGGTGGTGATATCCCCTTTATCATTTTATTGGCGCTCTATTTGATTTTCTTCTCTTTCTTCTGCCTTTCATTTCTATTATGTACCCAGCAGTCATTCAGGAGCAGGCTATTCAGTTTCCACATGTAGTTGCTGAGTGATTTGATTGAGTTTCTTAGTCCTGAGTTCTAGTTTGTTGCACTGTGGTCTGAGAGAGACAGTTTGTTATAATTTCTGTTCTTGTACATTTAAGAAGAGTGCTTTACTTCCAATTATGGCCGCCTTTGGGAATAAGTGTGATGTGGTGCTGAGAAGAATGTATATTCTGCTGGATTTGGGGTGGAGAGTTCTGTAGATGTTCATTAGGTCTGCTTGCTGCAGAGATGAGTTCAATTCCTGGATATCCTTGTTAACATTCTGTCTCGCTGATCTGTCTAATGTTGACAGTGGGTGTTGAAGTCTCCCATTACGCGGGGAGTCTGGGTCTCTTTGTAAGTCTCTAAGGACTCTGTTTTATGAATCTGGGGTACTCCTGTATTGGGTGCATATATATTAGGATATTCTTCCTGTTGAATTGATCCCCACACAGTGTAATGGCCATTCTCTTTGTCTCATTTGATCTTTGATGGTTTAAAGTCTGTTTTATCAGACTACTATTGCAACCCCTGCTTTTTTAATTCTCCATTTGCTTGGTAGATCTTCCTCCATCCCTTTGTTTTGGAGCCTGCATGTTCCCTGCATGTGAGATGGGTCTCTGAATACAGCAAACTGATGGGTCTTGAGTCTTTATCCAGCTTGCCAGTCTGTATGTTTTAATGGGACCATTTAGTCCATTTACATTTAAGGTTAATATTGTTATGTGTGAACTGATCCTGCCATTATGATATATTAACTGTTGTTTTGCCTGCTTAGTTGATGCAGTTTCTTCCTAGCCTCGATGGTCTTTACATTTTGCATGTTTTTGCTATGGCTGGTACCGGTTGTTCCCTTTCCATGTTGAGTGCTTCCCTTCAGGGTCTCTTGTAAGGCAGGCCTGGTGGTGACAAAATCTCTAAGCATTTGCTTATCTGTAAAGGATTTTATTTCTCCTTCACTTATGAAACTTAGTTTATTGGATATGGTGTCTTGGTTTAAAATTTTCTTTAAGAATGTTGAATATTGGCCCCCACTCTCTCTTCTGGCTTGTAGAGTTTCTGCCGAGAGATCTGTTAAAAGGTCTGATGTAATTTCTTTGTGGGTAAACCTGACCTTCTCTGGCTGCCTTAAGATTTTTCCTTCATTCTGGTGAATTTGGCAATTATGTGTCTTGGAGTTGCTCTTCTCGAGGAGTATCTGCATGCTCTCTGTATTTCCTCGGATTTGAATGTTGGCCTGCCCTACTAGGGGCTGTAAAGTTCTCCTGATGATATCCCGAAGAGTGTTTTTCCAACTTGGTTCCATTTTCTCCCCTCACTTTCAGGCACCCCAATCAGACGTCCCAGCCCCATTTCTGAGCCAACCTTAAGATTGAGGGATAAGAGTGAGAATCAGCAGCACCTCCTTTTGGGAGTGAAATACAGAAAGACCTAAAACAGAACTTTTCTTTCAGTCACCCAGAATTAATATACATAAATCCCTTCCGTCCCCAAGCATTAAGAAGATTGGCGTTTGGGCTTTCATTATTGCTTTTCTGTTTGGAATCAGTATGAACATGGTGTAAACAAGAAGCTGTCTTCGACAAAATCCATTTTGTTTTATTAGATAAAATTCATTTTGTTTTATTTCAAACAAAAATATTTTGACTAGTTTATAATTTACAAAGTGTAGAAGTGATTCTTTTGGTACTGACCTATAGATTTTTTTTTGACCTATAGATTTTGACAAATGTCAAGAGTTGTAATAACTACCACAATCAAGATACTGAGCCATTCCATCACCCATCAGCCCCTGGTAGAATTCTGTCAAGTGCTGACCCCTATTCAGTCTTTAAAGTAAATTATATTTTTATTTATTCTTAGGCAATTGGATCTATATCAATTGGGTGAAACTGAAGGGAAAAAATTACTTTTAGAGAGATTCATCCCTCTCTATAACATGAGCATGAGAAGTTCTTTTTCAATATGGGCCCATGATAACGGGGTTTCCATAGTGTAGTGCTTCTCACGTCAGCCTCTCACGGGTATGGGCTCCCATCAGTCTAACAGCCCTCCAGTGTGTGATCATCACAGATTGCATTCTGTGTCTAGCAGGATTAGGGGTTGCTCTGATTTAAGTCATGCTTACATCCATAGGACTTCCATTCTATGTTTCTTTCCACTCTTCCTTATAAAGTGGTTATTGATTTCTTCTACTCATTTTACTGCTCTTAAAATGTGCTAAAGCAACTCTTAAAACACGGTGCTCAGAATTAGATGCAATGCTCCAGATGATGTCGCATACGATGGGCCTAACAAGCACACACTTTCCCTCCTGGATTCTAAAACGGCAGTAGCATTTTTATTTTCATAGCCACAGTTCAGTGTTTACTGACTGTGAGTATTCTGGTCAATTAAAACAAATTAAAACATTGGAACACATGGCTGTGAATTCATTTAGTCCTTACCCTGTAATGTGTGACATTGGAATTTTTGCACCCAAGTAGCAAGGCTTCTTTATATTTACTCCCTCACAATGTTTTCAAAAATTAGCCATGGGTCCAGTCTGTTAAGATGGGTCTAGATGCTGCTCTGTGAAATTATGCATGGGACATCCTTGCTCATTTGCTATTATGATAGCAGGCAGCCAGGATTAGTCTCTACATCTCACTGCCTTGTTAGTCTCACATCTCTCTTTAATCTTGATGCTGGCTCTTTTTTTGGCCAGTTTTCTTTGATCATATCCTTCAAGGTGAAAGACACCACAGCCAGAGTCAATAGAAAGAGAAGGGGACAGACCCAATGGGCGCTGCTGACCCGCAGTAACCCATGGATGATTTCCTACTGGGGCTTATGAGGACACTGAAACTGGGTCGTCAGCCTACTAACACGGCAAAATCCCATCTTTACTTCAAATTTAAATTTAAAAATTTTGCCAATCTTACGGGAAGTGGTAGGCTATTTTAATTCTTAAGTCTTTACACTTTGTGAATACCAGCTGAATGGAGATATAATTTTACGCACCCACCTTTTTTTTTTTGAGACGGAGTCTCTCCCTTGCCGCTCCAGGCGGAGTGTAGGAGGCATCTCGCTCACTGTAAGTCTCGCCACCTCGATTTCCATTTCCCATTCTCCTGCCTCAGCTCCTCCTGAGTGGCTGGGACTATGCCCACCTCACCTCTCATGCCCGCTAATTTTTGTATTTTTAGTAGAGATAGGGTTTCACCATGTTAGCCAGGATGGTCTCTTGACCTCATGATCAGCCCTACTGGCCTCCCAAAGTGCTGGGATTATGTATGGAGCCACTCATGCCTTTTTAAAAGTATATAATTTGGTGGTTTTAGTTATATTCTCTTTTTTAAATGTGTCTTTTTAATATAAAAGTCTCAGGAATTAATGTAGTTAAGTTAATCAATTTTTTCTTATGATTTATAATTTTTGTATATATAAGACTTCCTTTCCTAATACTTTTTTTTTAAGAGACAAGGTCTTACTCTGCTGTCTAGTCTGAGTGCAAAAGTAGTGATGCAACTATGGCCTCACTAGGAGCCTCTGACTCCCCAGGCTCAAGAGATCCTTCCACCTCAGCCTCCTGCAGGAAGGCTGGGACTCATGGGTGTGCACCACCATGGCTAGCTTAATTTTTAATTTTTGTACAGACAGGGTCTCACCTATATTGCCCACACTAGTCTTGACTCCTGGGTTTTACAATCTTCCTACCTTGGTCTTTTTTTACCAAAATGTTGGGATTACAGACATGAGCCACCGCACCTGGCCCTTATCACAATTTTAAAAAAGTTATTCTCTTTACATTTTCTTCTGAAATTTTCAAAGTTTGTTTTCATTTAGGCTTTTGACCACCTTAAAATTCTAATTTTTATCTATGGGTGAATTCTAAGGATCCAATAATCTCTTTCTATAGACCCAAACCATTACATAGTTTATTCTTTTCTCACTGATTTATAATGTTAATTCAAAAAATGGATTGTGATACTTTTTTCCGATGTTTCACCTCCATGTTTTTGTCTTTACTACGTCAAGATCACAATGTTCAATCATTACACTTTACAGTGATATTTCTTAGAGTAACAACATCCCATATCTTTTCATTAAAAAGTGATTTGTGGCCCTTTGTTCTCGAAATGAAATTCTACTTGGCCTGTCATTAAAACCTTTAATGAAATCTGAAATGGAACATTAGTAGGTTTATAGATTAATTGGAGAGAATTGACATCTTTATTGTGTTCCCATGAAATATGGTCTATGTAATTCCTTAATTTTTGACTCCACTTACAACATAGGACCATGAGAATGTCAAATATGACCCCTAAATCCAATCAAGCAAATGTGCCAGGAGAATGTCAAATATGACCACTCACCAATCAAGAATGTCAAATATGACGCTAACCAAGTGCTCTGTGTAGCACTTAACTGAAGAAAATCATAAGATGTATAAATCTAGAAAAAGGGAGACTTTATTTTGTAAAGGGTTATAGATAATGTGGCCATTCTGACAGGCTGGGAAGTGGAACTCAGGCAAAGACCAGAGACAGGCACTTTGAAGGAGGGGTTGGGTGAGCTTCTAGTTACTCTGCCTCCCGCTTCCCCTGTGGCCAACAACCTCCAATCAGGATATACTCAAGCCTCCCATGTCTTTTCCACTATAAAGCTATTCCATCTCTCTGCCTGCCTTTGCAGCCTGCCAAACACAAGCGATTGTATTTAGCTCTCTTGTATAGAGCAAGTTCTGAATGAATCACCTTCCTTTGTTCTTATTTGGATGGTCTCCCATTTATTTCTTCCAATAATAAGTGTACACAGCTACAAAATAGAAGAACCACTGCTGAGATATATAGGATAAATAGTCTTCTGCTACTCAACTCCTCTTAAGTGGACTAGATCCTGACTGGGTGAAGGTCCAAGATGCAGACTTCAACATTCTCCTGGAGGAACAGGGAGATGTGCAGCCGGCCTTCTAGGCTGAGGAAGAATTTATTATCAATAAAGACAGGAAAGAAGGCCTGACAGCCATGAAGAAGGAGGTTCTTCCTTTATTTGTTTTTTCCCTCAGGAGATAGGTGAAAGTTGGAGGAGGAAAAGGCCCCTAGGATAATAGATGAAACCAGCCACTGACCAGTTTCAGATGTATGCATACGTTATGATGCTGGTTTCGCATCCTTTTCTGACGAAAGGTTGATTTGCTAACATTCTCTGAAAGTATGGCACAATGTAAGTGCCCATGTATATATTTCGCCAAACTTGAATTGAGGCCACCATCAAGGCAAACATGGAAGATGACTCGAAGTAGCAACAGCCACTCTGAGTTTCGGTAAAGAAATGGAAAACGGTAGCCATTTATCTTTAGCCTCTCTTCATTTTGCTTCAGTTCAATTCATTCATCAATAAATAATGCATTTGAAGACCTCATATGCTGGTCTCATTAGTTACCTAGAGACCAACCCATTGTAAATTCTTCCAGTAAAGGTCAATAATTCCAGTTGATGGTGTTTTCTCTTTCACAAAACTGAATTTGAGCTAAACTAGATGTCAAACTTTAAAATATGAATATTAGTCCTTTGTATTACAAACAGCGTAATTATACACTTTTAGGTATTTAAAAAATGTACAATTAAACGTATTGTTGACTAAGATAGTTATTTATGGTCATAATAAAATTCGAGTATAGAAATATAAATGAAATCCATAATGTTTCTGGAGTCATGACAAATATTAATAAACATTTGTTATATAGTTCCTTTTACAAAAAGGTGTATGCAGTTAATGAATTCATCTCTTCTGATGTGGTGGGTTTGTAGTTTTTAAAGGGTGGCATTTATATTATAAAAATCTCTGGCTTATTCCCTGAAACATATTTTGAGCTACATAGATTTTTAAAAGTGCACCCTACTTATGCACTCCAGGCTGGAACATAAAAGGATGGCACCAGTCATCCAATAGCACTTTACTTTGGGAAACCTCACTGAACTGAACTCTGTTTAGGCACTTAATCTGCATGAAAAATCAGGGCCGCTGTGGTCAGCGCCTGTAATCCCAGCACTTTGGGGAGGCCGAGGCAGATGGCCTGAGGTCAGAGTCTGAGGACCAGCCTGGCCAACATGAAACCCCTCTAACAAAACATAAAATTAGCCAGCCATGGAGGCAGGCGCCTGTAATCCCAGCTACTCAGGAGGTTGAGGCAGGAGAATCGCTGGAACCGGAGGTGGCAGTGAGCCGAGATGGTGCCATTGCGTTCCAGCCTGGGCAACAAGAGTGAGACTTCATCTCAAAAAAAAAAAAAAAAAAAAAAAGGAAAAAGAAAAATCGTAAGATCTATAAATCTGGAAAGGGAGACTATTTCTTGTAAAGGGTTAAAGCTAGCAATGTGGCCATTCTGACAAGCTGGGAAGCATAGTCTCAGGCAAAGACCAGAGACAGGCCCTTTGAAGGAGGGGTTGGGTAGGACCTTTATGCTGAACAGATTGGCAAAACATACATATTCAACAGGTTATGGCAGGAGCTATGAATATTCATGAAGGTGATCCTGATGCTTGCATATTGAACAAGTTTGCATGTTACGTATGATCCGTGTTTACTTTGGGGTGGAGAGTTAACATTTAAATGTATTACAAGTAGGCCCCGTATGTCAAAAGGCTCTTTAGGACAAAAAGGCATTTCAAATGCACAGCATCTGTAAACGGACCAGAGCTAGTCCATGGTTGCTGGGTCTTCTGATCTGGAGATATTTGATTAAATCGACATATATTGAGCATGCTCTTAGTTGGATATACTAAAATATATAAGAATTTGCTTCTTTTTCTGGAAAAACTCAGTGATCTTTTGATCAGTCTTTTGACCACTCACAGCTGTAGTTATGGCTTGTGGAACAAGGGTTTAGTTAGTCAGTATCTGGTGGTGGATGAGCTGCGCTTGTTTCAATACTGCTTATCTTGAGGCCAGTGCTTGTTTAGCTGTTTTTTTAGAGAAAAAGAAAAACCTTGTGGCAGTTAGAAGATAGTTTGTTGTGTAAGTGTAGGGCACTGCCTTAGGCTCTGTTTATAATCTGGTATCTCATTGCTAGAAAGAGTCCATGCTGTCAGTCTTATGATCTCCATTTTCACATCAATGCTGGTCAGTCCTTGTGTCTAAACTGCAAAAGGGAGGGGGTATAATGAGGGTGTCTGACCTCCTGCCCCGTCATGGCGGGGAACTCCATTTTTAAGGTTTCTCTGGGGTCTCCTTGGCCAAGAGGGGGTCCATTCAGTTGGGTGGGGGGCTTAGAATTTTATTTTTGGTTTATAGGGAGAAACCTGGAAAGCGAGTCTCCACGGGCATAACACATACTGAATCCCCACACAAGAAATGCACAGTTCAGGGGCTTGTGGCTTAGCGTTGGGTATGGGATTGAGTGGAAGTGATACAGGGAAAGTGAACCCTAAACTGGAGCTTAGACAGTGAGGGTTCTTGGCTTTGCTCAAAAAGAATTCAAGGGCAAGCCAGAGCTAGAAGAAAACAGCTTTATTGAGCAGGCAGTGTTACAGCTCCGTGCCTCTCCCTGCAGAGCAGGGTTACCGGACAGGCAGAGAGTAGCCGCTCAGGGCAGTTTCGCAGTCATATTGATGCCCACTTTTAATTGCATGCAGATTAAGGGGCGTTTGATGCAGGGAAGGGGTAGTCACTTTTGGATCACTGGGTGCCATGGGAAGGGGTGGTAACTGCCAGGTGTTGCTGTATTGCACACTGTTGGGTGGGTCTGACTGGAAGCTGCGTTCGCCCTGCCCTGTTTTAGCTAGTCTTCAATCTGGTCCAGTGTCTGAGCCCCACCTCTCAAGTCCAGTCCCTCCTGCTACCTCAGAGAGGAAGCTTAGCAAGGGACTCTTAGATGAAGAGAGGTTTAATAGAACAGGCTTTGAACGCAGAAATTCAGGACACAACAATCTGAACAGGGAGGTCAAAGTGGCATGTGAAAGTGCCATGAAAGAAACATGAAGTGTTAATTTTAGTTCACTGAGAATAGTGGAAGGTGTTGAAAAGCCATTACCCTTAAAACAATAATTTTCTTTTTCCATTTTTTTTTTAAGATCAGTGACTTTTTTCCAGAAAAAGAAGCAAATTCTTGTATACTTTAGTATGTCCAACTAAGAGCATGCTCAATATATGTTGATTTAGTCAATTTATCAAAGTTCATTAAGATTCCCTCCTGCATTAAATAACATGCAGGTTGAAACTCTCACTGTGCTCTGATTTTGCTAATGTTTTCTTATTCCCAAAAGAAAAATAGGGAGTAAAAGATAGAAATATTCCTGTTTTAAGTTAAATCTCAATAATGTTGTCTTATGACTTTTTAATACTTTTGAAATTACAATCCTTCTTTCTCACTATAATGTGCAAAGGCATTTTGATTCTGTGGTGATAGAAAAAATAAAATTTATAAAAATAATTCCTCATCTTTATAAGGAGTAGCTTCAACTCTCAGAACACTTTTTAAACTTTTATTAAAAAGTTACAAAATAGTTGGACACACTTCAAAACAGACCCAAACATTTGTGAGCACATTTATAATTTTCTCATGAAAGTCTACATATCATCTAAAGATATGCTTTTTAAGTGTAATGTATCATTTTCTTTTTTCTAAATTTCAATAGCTTTATGGGTACAAGTGGTTTTTGGTTACA
>NC_044994.1:52476682-52603128 GCF_008728515.1 Papio anubis
TTTCTGCTCTCCAAATGTGGCTCAGATGTATTCCTTCCTTTTCTTCTCCGCTATTGACACCTATGGCCTTCACCCTCATTAGAGCTCTGAAATCCTGGCTTAGCCATCTCATTCATTCATTTATTCAACAAATTCTTGTCCAGCATCTGAGATGTGCCTAGGCATTGGGGTACGTCCTTGGGAATCTAGGAGAGAAGAAAGCTCTTCTGATGGTTTTTTTTGTTTTTTGTTTTTTGTTTTTAATAGAACGCTGCACAAATGTGTGTCATCCTTGCACAGGGGCCATGCTAATCTCTGTATCATTCCAATTTTGGTATGTATGTGTTGCCAAAGCAAGCACCCTGCTGGAGTTTACAGTATGGGGGGAGAGACAGACTACACGTAAAATAACCGTGAGTTAGAGCAGTGGTTCTAATGGAACGAAGGGTAGGGGTTCCCTCCTGGGGCCATTTGATGATGTTTGGAGACAGTTTCTATTGCCATATCTGGGGATGAGGTGCTTCTGGCATCCAGTGAGCAGAGTCCAGGGATGCTGCAAAACGTCCCACAAGGCACAGGACAGGTCCCCACAACAAAGTTATATCCAGCCCAAAATGTCAGTGGTGCTGAGGGTCAGAAACTCTGAATTAGGGATAAGATCAATGCTCTAAGAAAGCAAACAGGGAGCTATGAGGGCACTTGATTTAGATCAAAGTCTTCAGGAAGATGTCTTTGAGGAAACGATATGCAGATGAGTCCTGAAGGGTAAACAGGATTTCATCAGGTAAGGGGGTATCCAGGGGCAGAGCAAATGTGAGCACTGTTTAAAGGATACCAATTCCTGTGCCCCACCCCAATCAGTTCAGTCCAAGTCACCCAAATTCTGTTGTTTTTTAAGTTTATTGGATTAGAATGAATCGACAAGCTTTAAAAGCAAAAAGATAATTTTTCTGAAGCATGTTTCAAGGCTGATGGTAAGACTATATAGAAAAAAACATTTATGATATAGGACAGAGAAAATGATTGAGAAGGGGGGGATGAAATCAAAACCACATATAGAGTATCACATTTATTGACTTGCATATGTTGCAATAGCTTTGAATCCAGGGATAAATCCCACTTGACCATAGTGAATGATCTTTTTAATGTGCTGTTGAATTCTCATTGCCAGTATTTTGTTGAGTATTTTTGCATCTATGTTCATCAGGGACATTGGTCTGTAACTTTCTTTTCTCGTAGTGTCTGTGTCCAGTTTTAATATCAGGGTAATGCTGGTCTCATAAAATGAATTTGAAAACATTCCTTTCTCTTCAGTTTTTTTGGAAGAGTTTGAAAAGGATTAGCATTAGTACGTTTTTAAATGTTTGGTAGAATTCAGCTGTGAAGCCAATCAGTCCTGGGCTTTTCTTTAACGGGACGCTTTTTATTACTGATTGAATCTATTTGTCTATTACTGGTCTATTCAGATTTTCTATTTCTTCATGATTCAGTCTTGGCAGGTTGTATGTATCTAGGAATTTACCCATTTCTTTTAAGTTATCCAATTTATTGGGGTATAATTGCTCATGGTAGTTTCCTGTGACCTTTTGTATTTCTTTTTTTTTTTTTTTTTTGGAGAGAGAGTTTTGCTGTGTCACCCAGGCTGGAGTGCAATGACATGATCTTGGCTCACTGCAACCTCCGCCTCCTGGGTTCAAGCACTTCTCCTGCCTCAGCCTCTCGAGTAGCTGGGATTACAGGTGCCCACCACCACACTCAGCTAATTTTTGTAGTTTTCAGTAGAGACAGGGTTTCACCACGTTGGCCAGGCTGGTTTCAAACTCCTGACCTCAGGTCATCTGCCTGCCTCAGCCTCCCAAAGGACCCTTTGCATTTCTGTAGTATCAGTTGTGATGTCTTCTCTTTTATTTCTGATTTTATTAACAGAATGAAGAACAAAAATTATATGATCATCTCAATAGATATAGAAAAAGAATTTGATGAAATTCAAATTCATTTCATAATAAAAACTCTCAACAACTTTGGCAGAGAAGAAATGTACCACAACACAATAAAGGCCTTAAATGACAAGTCCACAGTTAACATTTGCAACAGTGAAAAGTTTAAAGCATTTCCTCTAAGATCTAGAACAAGACAGGAATGCTCAATCTCACTACTTCTTTTCAACATTTTACTGGAAGTCCAAGCCTGTGCAATTTGGCATGAAAAAGAAATAAAAAACATCCAGATTGAAAGGACGTAGTTAAATTGTCCCTGTTCACAGATAGTATAATCTTATATATAGAAAATCTTAAAGACTTCACCAAATAAAAACCATTATAACTGACAAATTCAGTAAATTTGCAGAATACAAAATCAACATACAAAAATCAATAGCATTTCAACACTAACAACAAACTATCTGAACAAGAAATTAATAAAACAATCTCATTAAAAATATCAACAAAAGAACAAAATACCTCGTATAAATTTAACCACAGACGCGAAGATCTATATATTGATAACTATAAAGCATTGATGAAAGGAACTGAAGAAAACAGAAGTAAATGGGAAGGCATGATTATGAATTGAAAGAATTAATACTGTTAGGATGTTCATAATATCCAAAGCAATCTACAGAATCAGTGTAATCCCTATCAAAATTCCAATATCATTCTTTACAGAAATAGAAAAAACAACCCTAAAATTTGTATGGAAACACAAAAGACCCTGAATAGCCAAACCTATCTTGACCAAAAAGAAAAAAGCTGGAGACATCACAGTACCTAACTGCAAAATATATTACAAAGTTACAGTAATCAAAACAGTACAGTACTGCCATAAAAACAGACACAAAACCAGTCAAACAGGATAGAGTTCAGAAATAACCCCAAATATTTATGGACAATTGAGTTTTAATAAAGGTGCCAAGAAGAGTCAATAAGGAAAGGACATCTTCTTCAATAAATGATGTGGGGAAAATTGGATAGCCACATGCAGATGAATGAAATTGGATCCTTATTTTCACCACATACAAAAAGCAACTCAAAAAGGATTAAAGGCAAATTAAGACCTGAAACTTAGTAGTTTCACTAAACTACTGAAAAACATAAGGCAAAAGTCCCATGACGTTGGTCTGGACAATATTTTGGATATACCCCCAAAAGTATATGCAACAAAAGCAAAAAGAGACAAGTGGATTGCATCACTCTAAAAAGCTCCTGCACAGCAAAGGAAACAATTAGCAGTGTGAAGAGACAATACATGGCATGGGAGAAAATATTTGCAAACCATACATCTGATAAGGGGTTACTATCCAAAACATATGATATGGTTTTGATGTTTGTCTGCTCCAAATCTCATGTTGAAATGTAATCCCTAGTGGTGGAGGTGGGGCCTGGTGGGAGGTGTTTGGATCATGAGGATGGATCCTCATGAATGGCTTAGTTCTATTCCCTTGGTGATGAGAGAGTTCTCACTCTAAGTTCATGCAAGATCTGGTTGTTTAAAAGAGTATGGCACCTCCCGCCTTCTCTCTTGCTCCTACTCTCACCATGTGACATGCTGGCTTCCCATCACCTTCTGCCAAGATTGTAAGCTCCCTGAGGCCCTCACCAGAAGGAGATGCCAATACCACACTTCCTGTACAGCCCACAGAACCATAAACCAATTAAACCTCTTTTTTAAAATAAATTACCTAGCCTCAGGTATTTCTTTAGAGTAATATAAGAATGGCCTAACACAACGTATAAGGAACTAAACTCAATAGCAAAAAAACAACCTGCTCTAAAAATGGGCAAAGGACTTGAATAGACGTTGGTCAAAAGAAGACTTACAAATAGCTAACAAGTTCATGAATAAATGCTCGACATCACTAACCATTAGGAAAATGAAAATGGAAGCCACAATGTGATATTACCTTATACCTGTTAGAATGGCTATCATAAAAAAAAAAAAAAAAAGATGAAAGACAAGTGTTGATGAGACTGTAAAGGAAAGGTAACTCTTGTGCACTGTTGTGGGAATGTAAAATAGTACAGCCATTATGGAAAACAGTATGAAGGCTCCTCAAAAAACTAAAAATAGAACTGCCATGTGACTCAGCAATCCCACTTCTCAGTATACATCCAAAGGAAATAAAATCAATATGTTGAAGAGAAACCTCCACTTCCATATTCATTGACTCATTATTCACAATGGCCAAGATATGGAATCAACTTAAGCATTCACCAATGGATACATGTATTTTTTTAAACATGCCATGAAATATTAGCAAGCCTTTTTTAAACACAAAGAAAAAAAGAAAATTCTGTCATTTTCAACAACATGGATAAACTTGGAAGACATTATGCTAAGTGAAATAAGCCAGGCACAGGCACAAAAAAGACAAACACCTCATGGTCTCACTTATATGTGAAAACTAAAAAAGTTGAACTCATAGAAGTAGAGAGTAGCATTGTGGTAACGGAGACTGATGGTGGGATGGCGGGAATGGAGAGATGTTGGTCAAAGAAAAAGTTTCAGTTTGACAAGAGGAACAAGTTTTTGCAATCTATTGCACAGCATAGTGACTACAGTTAATGTATTGTATATTTCAAAATTGCTAAGAGAGTACATTTCAAATATCTCACCACAAAAATGGGTAACTGAAGTAATGATATGTTAATTAGATTAATTTAATTATTCCACCTTGTATGCATATATCAAAATATCATATATCAAAATATCATATCATAATGTACCCCATAAATATACATAATTATTATTTGTCAATTAAAAATAGGTTTTTTTTTTAAAAATCACATATAGAGTTAAGGGGAGGCAAAAGGTAACTTTATAATGGAGGAATGTGACACATACTACCTCAGCCAAGTGGTCACAGTCAACAGGAACAGTGGTAAATCATGCTTAAATCATAATAGGTACCCTTGTTATGACACAAAAATCGCCCTTTACCTCTGTGGTTTTCCTCCCCAAAACCCATAACCCCAGTGTAACAATGAGAAAAACATCAGACAAATCCCAATTGAGGGATATTCTGCAAAATACTTGACTGTAATCCTCAAAGCAGTCAAGGTCGTCAAAAACAAGGAAAGTCTGAAAAACTGTCACAGCTGAGAGCAACCTAAAACAATATGATGACTAAGTGTAATGTGGGATCCTGGATGGCATCTGGGAACAATAAAAGAACATTAGGTTAAAACTAAGGAAATCTGAATAAAGAATGGACTTACGTTAATAATAATGTCAGTTCAATATTAAAATATATTCAATATTGGAAAAATGTTGGTTCAGTGCTGGAATAAATATTGCTTCATGAATTGTGAAAATTATGTAATATAATATTAAGATGTTCACAGCAGGGGAAATTCAGTGTGGGGCACATGGGAACTTTTTACTATCTTGGCAATTTTTCTGTAAACATAAAACTGTCCTAAAAAATGAAGATCACTTTTTAAAACAAGTAAATAAAATGACATATGGATGAGTTCTCATACGTTGCTGAAGAGAACGCAAAGTATTATAGCCATTTTGAAAAACAGTATGACCATTTCTTATAAAAATAAGCGTACCATATGACCCAGCAATCCCATTTCTAAGCAGTCACCCAGGAGAAAAGAAGACTGAATATTCATGTAAAAGTCTTTAAACAAATGTTGATTCATAATTGCCAAAACATGGCAACATTCCAAATGTTTGCAACTGATAAATAAACACACTGTGATACAGTCATACAATAAAATATTCTTCGGCAATAAAAAGGAACAAACTACTGATACATACAACCATGTCTGTGAATCTCAAATGAATTATGACAAGTGAAAGAAACCAGATTCAAGAGGCTAATAGTGTATGATTTTACTTAGATGACATTCTAGAAAAGACAAAAATATAGAGACAGGAAACAGATGTATGGGGCTAAGTATGAATCATGTCCAAGTCTCCCTGCATAATACAGCCTAAAAGCTCATCTTGGTTTTGTCCTCCTTAAATAGACAGCCATCCAGCCATTCAAATTCTCTTCATTTTGTCAGGCTTATCTTGCTCAGCTCCCTAAACAAACCTACTTTGGACAAGGTTGCATTTTTTATTACATTAGATAAATAATGCTCCAAAATGTTGTTCACATTATTCTCCATAATTGGACTAGCTCCTTCATTATTCCACACTTTTCAAAATCCTGTCAAACCACTATAGCATAAGTAATCATTCCCATACAATTCTAGAATATTATTTGTCTGTATCCTGTATTCTGCTATTAATTATTATATAAACTCTCATGTGAATAAATGATTTAGATGTTACCTCCTAACCCTCATTACCTCCATTTGGTATTGTTAAAATTTCCATGTTATAGATAAGAAAACTGAAGCTCAGAGGTTAAGTTACTTCCAGAGATTATGGCTACTAAATGGAGAAGCTGGGAAATCTAGGAATGCTGAATCCAAAGGTTGTCTTCTTTTTGTTGCAGTTCACTATTTTTTCTTTGTATTGTTTTAAATTTGAACATCTTAATAATTGCACAACTAAGTTTCTTGAGACTGGGAGCTCTTTTATCTCCTCCTTGGTATTCTGCAATGTACTAAATTAAAAAGACACTTCCAAAACAAATTGTCTTTAGGATATAAAATTATAGCGGGCAAAAGAAAGAAATAAAAGGCATCCAAATAGGAGAAGAAGAAGTCAAATCATCTCTCTTTGTTGGTGATACAATTCTATACCTACGAAACCCTAAAGACTCCACCAAAAGGCTCCTAGAACTGATAAATGACTTCAGTAAAGCTTCAGGACACAAAATCAATGCACAAATTCAGTAGCATTTTTATACACCAATCATGTTAAATCTGAGAGCTATATCAAGAAGGCAGTTCTATTTATAATTGCCACAGGAAATAAAATACCTAGGAATACATCTAACCAAGGAGGTGAAAGATTTCTACAATAAAAATTACAAAAGACTGCTGAAAGAAGTCACTGATGACACAAACAAATGGTGAAATATTTCATGCTCATGGAGTGGAAGAGTCAATATAGTTAACATAGCCATACTGCCCAAAGAAATCTACAGATTTGATGCTATTCTTATCAAACTACCAATGTGATATTTCACAGAATTAGAAGAACTATTCTAAAATTCATATGGAACCAAAAAGAGCTCAAATAGCCAAAGCAATCCTATGCAGAAAAGAGCAAAGCCAAAAGCATCACATTACCTAACTTGAAACTATACTACAAGGCTACAGTAACCAAAACAGCATGGTACTGGTATAAAAACAAACACATAGACTAATGGAAGAGAATAGAGAGCCCAGAAATAAAACTACACACCTAAAACCATCTGATCTTCCACAAATTCAACAAAAATAAGCAACAGGAAAAGGACTCTCTAGTCAATAAATGGTGCTGGGATAATTGGCTAGTCATATGCAGAATAATTAAAGTGGGCCTCTACCTCTCCATATACAAAAATTAACTCAACATGGATTAAAGATTTAAATCTAAGACCTAAAACTATAAAAATCCTAGAAGAAAACTGAGGACATAGCCTTCTGGACATCAGCCTTAGCAAACAATTAATGGCTAAGTCCTCAAAAGCAATTGCAAAAAAAGCAAAAATTTACAAGTAGAACCAAATTAAACTAAAAAGCTTCTGCAGAGCAGAAGAAATAATCACCAAAGTTAACAACCCACAGAATGGGAAAAAATCTTCTACAATCTATATATCCAACAAAGGACTAAGATCCAAAATCTACAAAGAACTCAAACAAATGAGCAACAAAAAAAAATAAGCAATCCCATCAAAAAGTGGGCTAAGCACATGAATAGACAATTCTCAAAAGAAGATACACAAATGGCCAACAAGCATAAGGAAAAATGCTCAACATCACTAGTTATCAGGGGAATGTAAATCAAAACCACAATGTGATAATACCTTACTCCTGCAAGAAAGGTCATAATATAATCAAAAAATCAAAAAAAAATAGATGTTGGCAAGATGCGGTGAAAAGGAAGCACTTCTACACTGCCAATGGGAATGTAAACTAGTACAACCACCATGGAAAAGAGTGTGGAGATTCCTTAAAGAACTAAAAGTAAAACTACCATTTGATCCAGCAATCCCACTACTGGGTATCTACCCAGAGGAAAAGAAGTGTCATTATACGAAAAAGACACTTGCACCTGTATGTCTACAGCAGCACAATTCGCAACTGCAAAAATATGGAACCAGTCCAAATGCCCATCAATTAACAAGTGAATAAAGAAAATGTGAGAGATATGTATATAATGGAATACTATTCAGCCCTAAAAAAGAACAAAATAATGGCATTTGCAGTAACCTGGATGGAATTGGAGACCATTACTCTCAGTGAAGTAACTCAGGAAAGGAAAACTAAACATCATATGTTCTCATTCATAAGTGGGAGCTAAGCTGTGAGGTCACAAAGGCATAAGAATGATACAATGGACTTTAGGGATTTGGGGGAAAGGGTATGATGGGGGCGAGAGATAAAAGACTACACATTAGGTACAGTGTACACTGCTCCAGTGATGGATGCACCAAAATCTCAGAAATAATCACTAAAGAAGTTATTCATGTAAGCAAACACCACTTGCTCCTAAAAAACTATTGAAATAAAAAATAAATTTAAAAATTATAATAAAATGAAATTAAAAATTGTAAGATACTCATCAAAGTGAAATAATAAATAAATAAGGCCGAGCACGGTGTCTCACACCTGTAATCTCAGCACTTTGGGAGGCTGAGGCAGGCAGATCGCTTGAAGTCAGGAGTTTGAGATGAGCCTGGCCAACATGATGAAATCTTTTCTCTACTAAAAATACAAAAATTTGCCAGGCATGGGGGCACATGCTTGCAGACCCAGCTACTTGGGAGGCTGAGGCAGGAGAATCACAAACCTAGGAAGCCAAGGTCGCAGTGAGCCAAGATTGTGCCACTACACTACAGCCCATGCAACAGAGTAAGACGCTGTTTCAAAATATAATAATAAAAATAATAATAATAAAATAAAATAAATTATGACTCAGGAGGAGATCCACATGCCCCTCCTTCAATTAACAGCAACAGAGGAATACATAAGAATAGCAACCATAGACTGAGAGGGGCACATTAACTTGGGACTCAGGACCCTCTGGGATGAGGGTTTCACTACTTCCAGCAGGTATCCAGGTTCTCTCATCAGCACTGGCTAGGAGACTGGCATGTTCCACAGACAGGAAGGAAGAGCAGTGTGGTGTGGTGACCCACCTGAGAGCCACACGGGGTAGGGAAGTCCCCACCCCCCAGCCAAAGCAGGTGGTAAGTGAACGTGCTACCCAGCTGGAGAAACCATGCTTTTTTAATGTAACCGTGCAACCCATGGATCAGAAGATCCCACTCACAAGCCCACACCACCAGGGTCTAGCATGCCAACCTCAGAGCTGCACAGATTCTCAACAGCCTCTCAACTGGAATCTGCTTAAGCCTACTGAGCTCCCGGTGGGGAGGGGTGACCAGCACCACAGCTACAGCTGCCTGCTGTCTAAGCCATCTGAGCTCCTTGGGGGAGCGGCAGCAGCCAGAGCTGGGACTCACAACTGCCTAACACCCTAAGCCCTCTGCGCAGGGGAAGGGCGGCATCTATCTCTATAGCTCCATGCTGTGCTTTTCCCCTGCTGGAGACATGGAAGCTGGACGACTTGGTCTCAAGACATGTCCCCACAGTCCAACACATTGGCTATGGCAGACTGCAACCAGAGTGCCTCTTCAGGCCTAACCCTGAATCATCTTTCCTCACTGTGCAGGGCTTCCCTGCAGAAACTCCAGTAACTCCAGCCACAGGCTCAGGGACAAAACCTGAATCTCTTTGGGCCTGAGCCCCTAGGGGGAACCTGCAGCCATCCCTCCCTCCCGGTAGTTCTGAGGAATCTGGGCAGCCCAGATGAGTGGGTTTCCTCCCAGGGAAAGGGAAAGGCCCTTTCCTCCTCCACCAAGGGACAAAGTGCTTCATTAAACAGGTCCTGTTCCCTGGGCTACCCAACAGGGTGAGACCCTCCCACAGGGGTTTTCAGACATCCCATACAGGAATGATGCTATGGCATCAGGTTGGTGCCCCTCAAGGTCAGAGACCCCAGAAGAAGGAGCAGACACCCATCTTGGCTGTTCTCCAGCCTCCTTGAGTGACATCTCCAGGCACAGAAGCAAACCAGATTAATAGGGCCTGAAGTGAACCCCAAGCAAACTACAGCAGCCCTACAGAAAAGGGACCTGACCATTGGAGGAAAAACAAACAGAAAGCAACAACAGCATCAACAACAATAAAGACCTCCACGAAAACCCCATCCCAGGGTTAGCAGACTCAAAGATCAAAACTAGACAAACTCTCAAAGATGAGAAAGAATCAACAAAAAAATCCTGAAAACCCAAAAGGCCAGAGTGCCTCTTCTCCTCCACATGATCGCAGTGTTGCTCCAGCGAGGGCACAGAACTGAACGGAGGATGAATTGGACAAATTGACAGAAGTAGGCTTCAGAAGATGGGTAATAAAAAACTACATTGAGCTAAAGGAACATGTTCTAACCCAATACAAAGAAGCTAAGAACCTTGAAAAAAGGTTAGAGGAGCTGCTAGTTAGAATAACCAATTTAGAGAGGAACATAAATGACCTGATTAAGCTGAAAAATATAGCACAAGAACTTTGTGAAGCATATGCAAGTATCAATAGATAAACAAGCAAAAGAAATGATATCAGAGTTTGAAGACTACCTTGCTGAAATAAGGCATGCAGATAAGACTAGAGATAAAAGAAAGAAAAGGATTGGACAAAGCCTCCAAGAAATATGCAGCTTCATAAAAAGACTGAACCTATATTTGCTTGGAGTACCTGAAGGAGACAGAGAGAATGGAAACAAGCTGGAAAACACATTTCAGGATATTACCCAGGAGAACTTCCCCAACCTAGCAAGATAGGCCAACATGCAAATTCAGAAAATACAGAGATGACCACTAAGATACTCCATGAGAAGATCAACTCCCAGACACATAATCATCAGATTCTCCAAGGTTGAAATGAAGGAAAAAGTATTAAGGCAGCCAGAGAGAAAGGCCAGGTCACCTACAAAGGGAAGCCCATCAGACTAACAGTGGACCTCTCAGCAGAATCTCTAGAAGCCAGAAGAGACTAAGGGCCAATATTCAACACTTAAAGAAAAGAATTTTCAACCCAGAATTTCATATCCAGCCAAACTAAGCTTCTTAAGCAAAGGAGGAATAAAATTCTTGCCAGCAAGCAAATGCGGACGGATTTTGTTACCACAAGGCCCGCCTTGCAAGAGCTCCTGAAAGAAGCACTGAATATGGAGAGGAAAAACCAGTACCAGCCACTGCAAAAACACAGCAAAATATAAAGACCAATGGCACTATGAAGAAACTGCATCAACTAGTGTGCAAAATAACCAGCAGCATCGTGATGACAGGACCAAATTCACACATGTCAATACTAACCTTAAATGTAAATGGGCTAAATGCCCCAAGTAAAAGACACAGACTGGCAAATTGGATAAAGAGTCAAGTCCCATCAATATGCTGTATTCAGGAGACCCATCTCACGTGCAAAGACACACATAGGCTCAAAATAAAGGGATGGAGGACAATTTACCAAGCAAATGGAAAGCAAAAAAAAAAGCAGGGGTTGCAATCCTAGTCTCTGACAAAACAGACTTTAAACCAACAAAGACCAAAAAAGACAAAGAAGGGCATTACATAATGGTAAAGGGAACAATTAAACAACAAGAGCTAACTATTCTAAATATATATGCACCCAACTATCAGAAGAAGCCGCTCCCGATGGTTACGTGGGTTCTTTCCTATTTCCTAAGTGTCTTGGCTGGTTTGAGAAATAAAGGGAAAGAGCATAAGAGAGAGAAATTTAAAGCTGGATGTCCAGGGGAGACATCACATGTCAGCAGGATCCATGATGTTCCCCGAGTGTAAAACCAGCAAGTTTTTATTAGCAATTTTCAAAAGGGGAGGGAGTGCACGAACAGGGTGTGGGTCACAGAGATCACATACTTCACAAGGTAATAAAATATCACAAGGCAAATGGAGGCAGGGCGAGATCACAGGACCACAAGATGAGGTGAAATTAAAATTGCTAATGAAGTTTCAGGCAGGCATTGTTGTTGATAACATCTTATCAGGAAACAGGGTTTGAGAGCAGACAACCTGTCTGACCAAAATTTATTAAGCGGGAATTTTCCTTGTCCTAATAAGCCTGGGAGCGCTACAGGAGACTGGGGCTTATTTCATCCCTTTGGCTTCGACCACAAAAGACGGCACGCCTTGAGGGGGCCGTTCATAGGCCTAACCTCAGGGCGCATTCTCTTTCTCAGGTATGCTCCTTGCTGAGAAAAATAATTCAGCGATATTTCTCCTATTTGCTTTTGAAAGAGGAAAAATATGGCTCTGTTCCATCTGGCTCACCAGCGGCCAGAAGTCTTATCTCTGATGTTCCCTGAACATCGCTGTTATCCTGTTCTTTTTTTAAGATGTCCAGATTTCATATTGTTCAAACACACATGCTCTACAAACAATTTGTGCAGTTGACACAATCATCACAGGGTCCTGAGGTGACATTCATCCTCCTCAGCTTATGAAGAAGATGACAGGATTAGGAGATTAAAGTAAAGACAGGCACAGGAAATCACAAGGGTATTGACTGGGGAAGTGTTAAGTGTCCATGAAATCTTCACAATTTATCCTCAGAGATTGTAGTAAATACAGACATAAGAAATTACAAAAGTATTAATTTGGGGAACTAATAAACGTCCATGAAATCTTCACAATTTATGTTCTTCTGCCGTGGCTTCAGCCATTCCCTCCATTCGGAGTCCCTGACTTCCCGCAACACCCAACACAGGAGCACCCAGATTCATAAAACAAGTTCTTAGAGACCTACAAAGAGACTTAGACTCCCACACAATAGTACGAAACTTTAACACCCCACTGTCAATATTAGACGGGTCATCCAGACAGAAAATTAACAAGGATATTCAGGACTTGAACTCAGCTCTGGTTCAAGTGGACCTAATAGACATCTATAGAACTCTCCACCCCAAATCGGCAGAATGTACATTCTTTTCAGTGCCACATGGCACTTATTCTAAAATTGACCACATAATTGGAAGTATAACACTCCTCAGCAAATGCAAAACAACTGAAATCATAATAAACAGTCTCTCAGACAACAGTGCAATCAAATTAGAACTCAGGATTAAGAAACTCACTCAAAACCATGCAACTACATGGAAACGGAACAACCTGCTCCTGAATGACTCCTGTGTAAATAATGAAATTAAGGCAGAAATCACAAAGTTCTTTGAAACCAATGAGAACAAAGAGACAACATACATCTCTGGGACTCAGCTAAAGCAGCGTTAAGAGGGAAATTTATAGCACTAAATGCCAACATCAGAAAGCTAGAAAGATCTGAAATCAACACCCTAACATCACAATTAAAAGAACAAGAGGGCCGGGCACGGTGGCTCATGCCTGTAATCTCAGTGCTTTGGGAGGCTAAGGCAGGTGGATCACCTGAGGTCAGGAGTTTGACCAGCCTGACCAATATGGTGAAACCCCATTTCAACTAAAAATACAAAAATTAGCTAGGCGTGGTAGAGGGTGTATGTAATCCCAGATACTTGGGAGGCAGTAGGAGGCTTTGGGAGGCTGAGGCAGGATAACTGCTTGAACCCAGGAGACAGAGGTTGCAGTGAGCCAAGATCGCGCCACTGCATGCCAGCCTGGGCTATAGAGCAAGACTCCATTTAAAAAAGGAAAAGAGCCAGAGAGGCAAGAGCAAACTAATCCAAAAGCTGGCAGAAGATAAGAAATAACGAAGATCAGAGCAGAATTGAAAGAGAGGGAGACACAACAAACACTCCACAAAAAAATAAATGAATCCACGAGCTGTTTTTTTGAAAAAACAGATAGACTGCTAGTTAGACTAATAAAGAAGAAAAGAGAGATAAATCAAATAGACACAATGAAAAAATGATAAAGGGGACATCACCACTGACCCCACAGAAATATAAACTACCATCAGAGAACACTATAAACATCTCTTTGCAAATAAACTAGAAAATCTAGAAGAAATGGATAAATTCCTGGACACATACACCCTCCCAAGACTAAACCAGGAAGAAGCTGAATTCCTGAATAGATCAATAACTAGTTCTGAAACCGAGGCAGTAAGTAATAGCCTACCAACCAAAAAATAAACCCAGGACCAAACAGATTCACAGCCAAATTCTACCAGAGGTACAAAGAGGAGCTGGTACCATTCCTTCTGAAACTATTCCAAACAATCGAAAAGGAGGGACTCATCCCTAACTCATTTTATGAAACCAGCATCATCCTGATACCAAAACTGGGAAGAGACATACTCAAAAAACAAACAAACAAAAAAAAAACACGAAAATTTCAGGCCAATATCCCTGATGAACATCGATGTGAAAATCCTCAATAAAATACTGGCAAACTGAATTCAGCAGCACATCAAAAAACTTATCCACCACAATCAAGTCAGCTTCATCCCGGGGATGCAAGGCTGATTCAACATACGCAAATCAATACACATAATCCATCACATAAACAGAACCAATGACAAAAACCGCATGACTATCTCAATAGATGCAGAAAAGGCCTTTGATAAAATTCAACATCCCTTCATGTTAAAAACTCTCAATAAACTAGGTGCTGATGAAACATATCTCAAAATAATAAAAGCTATTTATGACAAACCAACAGCCAATATCATAATGAATGGGCAAAAGCTCAAAGCATTCACTCTGAAAACGAGTGCAAGACAAGGATGCCCTCTCTCACCACTCCTATTTGACACAATATTGGAAGTTCTGGCCAGAGAAATCAGGCAAGAGAAAAAAATAAAACATAATCAAATAGAAAGAGAGGAAGTCAAATTGTCTCTGTTTGCAGATGAACATTATTTTATATTCAGAAAACCCCATCATCTCAGCCCAAAACCCCTTAAATTGATAAGCAACTTCAGCAAAGTCTCAGGATACAAAATCAATGTACAAAAATCACAGGCATTCCTATACACCCACAAGAGACAAGCAGAGACCCAAATCATGAATGAACTCTGATTCACAATCTCTACAAAAAGAATAAACTATCTAGAAATACAGCTAACAAGGGATGCGAAAGACCTCTTCAATAAGACCTACAAACCGCTGCTTAAGGAAATAAGAGAGGACACAAACAAATGGAAAAACATTCCATCCTCACGGATAGGAAGAATTGATATCACGAAAATGGTCATACTGCCCAAAGTAATTTATAGATTCAATGCTATTCCCATCAAACTACCGTTGACATTCTTCACAGAATTAGAAAAAAAAAAAAAAAAAACACTTAAAATTTCATATGGAATCAAAGAAGGCCCCACATAGCAAAGACAATTCTAAGCAAAATGAACAAAGCTGAAGGCATCATGCTATCTGACTTCAAACTACACTACAAGACAAAACAGCATGGTACTGGTACCAAAACAGACATATAGACCAATTGAACAGAACAGAGACCTCAGAAATAACACCACACATCTACAATTATCTGATCTTCAACAAACCTGACAAAAACAAGCAATGGGTAAATGATCTCATATTCAATAAATGGTGCTGGGAAAACTGGCTAGCCATATGCAGAAAACGGAAACTGGACCCCTTCCTTACACGTTATACAAAAATTAACTCAAGATGAATTAAATACTTAAATGTAAAATCCAAACTATAAAAACCCTAGAAGAAAACCTAGGCAATACCATTCAGGCATAGGCAAGGGCAAAGATTTCATGACGAAAATGCCAAAAGCAATTGCAACAAAAGCCAAAATTGACAAATGAGATCTAATTAAACTAAAGAGCATCTGCACAGTAAAAGAAACTAGCATCAGAGTGAACAGGCAACCTACAGAATGGGGGAAAATTTTTGCAACCTACCCATCTGACAAAGGTCTAACATCCAGAATTCACAAGGAACTTAAACAAATTTACAAGAAAAAAACAAACAACCCCATCAAAAAGTGGGCAAAGGATATGAATAGACACTTCTCAAAAGAAGACAATTGCAGCCAACAAACATATGAAAAAAAACTCAACATCACTGATCATTAAAGAAATGCAAATCAATATCACAGTGAAATACCATCTCATGCCAGTCAGAATGGCGACTATTAAAAAGTCAGGAAAAAATAGATGCTGGCAAGATGTAGAGAAATCAGAATGCTTTTACACGGTTGGTGGGAATGTACATTAGTTCAACCATTGTGGAAGACAGTATGGTGTTTCCTCAAGGATCTATAACCAGAAGTCCCATTTGACCCAGCAATCCCATTAATGGGTATATACTCAAAGGAATATAAATAGTTCTGTTATAAAGACACACGCACACATATGTTTATTGCAGCACTTTTCACAATATCAAAGTCATGGAACCAACCCAAATGCCCATCAGTGATAGACTGGATAAGGAAAATGTGGGACATAGACACCATGGAGTACTACACAGCCATAAAAAGGAATGAGATCATGTCCTTTGCAGGGACATGGATGAAGCTGGAAGCCATCATCATCAGCAAACGAACACAGGAACGGAAAACCAAATACTGCATGTTCTCACTCATAAGTGGGAGTTGAACAATGAGAACACATGGACACAGGAAGGGGAACATCACACACCGGGGCCTGTTGGGGGTGGGGGACGAAAGGAGGAAACTTAAGAGGACAGGTCATAGGTGCAGCAAACCACCATGGCAGGTGTATACGTATGTAACAAACCTACAAGTTCTGCACGTATCCCAGAACTTAAAGTAAAATTTTTTAAAATAAAAGAAATAAAAATAGTAACAGAGGTTGCTTTGTAATTAGCCTATATTAACAAGTGTAGACTTTGTGTATTTTTCATATAAAGTTTGAGCAGCTTCTTATTAAACTAATATGAAAATTCTGAATTCTAAAAACAAATGGCCGAAGTACAACTAACCAACACAAGAAGAAAACCTTCCCTTCATCCTTAACCTAACCAAAGTCATATATAGTTGCCACATACTTCAGATACTCCTAGAATATCACTTTCAACGTGGGTCTTAGGTTTTCCGTTCTTTGTTCTTCCTTTTATCCCTTGATATTTTTTACTCTCTTCCTTTTCTTTGTTTTCAGTTTACATTTTCCATAAACAACTTTTTCAAAACTAAAATTCTCTCAAATATCACAAAAGTACTATATTAAATTATAAAACTGTAATTCTGGCAATGGACATTTTATAATAGGAAACAATACTTAAATGATTGCAAGGTGGAAAAAAATAGCACTTCATCAGACCTTGTTTCAAGTTTGTTTAAATTATTGGCTGATTTAAATTTTACTAAACTAACATCTATTTTTGAAATTATCCCTCACTTTTCCATATGATTTATAGGGCAGGTGCCCTTGGAGTTCTTCTCTTAACATCAACCAAAGACAAGAAGAATAATTCTCTACCTCTGCCTTTGCTTCCTTTTAAATAGGAGGTAGCTTAGATGAGTTCTGAAGGCTCACAATATATTGAAGAGCAAAGTAAATCCTAGGTCTGGTCTTCTTGGACATGAGAAATGACAGCTCTAGAATGTTAGAAACTTCCATTTGTACATAAGATTCATATCCACAAAGGGTTTGGAAATAAATCCAGCTGCTTTCAACAGGTGTTGACATTAGGTTAAGTGTTCCATCTAGTGGCCAAATCCAGCCTAGCATGTTTTCTCGGGGTTCTCAAATCTCTAAAAGATGATAAAGCAAGGACTGATTTGTCTTAAAGCATCCCCATTACCTGTACGGCAATGAAACATTTTGAATACTGAAAATCTTAGCAAGTTCAGGAAATTTTTACTTACAGAAAGAAAATATTCCCAGTCATATCCCAAGTCATAGGACAAGCTTTCCCCAATATAGTCAAAACTCAGACATACCATCTTTCACTATTCAGCGATTTATCCAAAATTCGTTAAGCTCCTGTTACATAATAAACAGTGTAATCATCACTAGGAACACTAACATTAACAACCGAAAATGCCATTAAGGAACTCATAGTCTAGTGGGGAAGACATGAAAATAGATAATAAAAATCCATATGAAATACATATTAAGTACAATGACATAGGAAGCTAGTAGAGTCCAGAAACAGGGAGGGGACTCAAAGGTTTAAATAAAATAAAACTTTCCCAAACCACCCATCTAGTAAGTTGTTGAGTTGGATTTGAACCCAAGTGTACCTAATTCCAAAGCTATTGGCAGCCCCGCAGGCCTCCTAGAATGGGTTATCTATCCCTGCTTCAGGTGACCAAAATTGTAGTGAGGAGGTCCATGATGTTACCACGTGGCTATCATGGGCATTTCTTGCAAAAGGCTAATTAGGCATAACTCTGATAGTCCAACTTATCAGAGACAATCTAGTGGGATGCTGGATTTAGGACAATAGTTTCTGTCTCTTGCATGCTGGAATATGACTTAGAATTTCTTCTTAAGCCAAAGCTGGCTACTTCCCTTCCTCTAGTGTAGTATAGTAGGTAAGTAGACCACAGTTTGAATTCTGGCTCTGCTATTTACTAGCTGTCTGAGCTTGGTCAAGTTCATTAATGCCTGGAAACCGGGAGGCCTGATTTCTAGTCGTGGCTCTGACACTATAGATATACATAATCCCAGGAAACTCCTACAGGGCCATACCAAGCCGTGAAGGTTTCTATCGATAGTACGAGGTTACTGTCTAAATGATTGTATGCTCTAGGTCTAAAATTGAAAATTTTGCATATGATCATGAAAGTGCTGGCTTGATGAGTATGAGAGTGAAGGAGAGCCAAGAGGGTGAACGACAGGCACATCTAATTGAAACGAATGCCAATTAGAGTAGTAACCAGTCTTATGAAAAGGGAAGACCTCCACTTCCACTTAAGGGATCTTTATGTAGGAGGAAGAAGCCCCAAAGGGATGTCACCGCTGCAACCATTTGGACTCTTTAGACGACCAGAAGACGATGATCTCGCATCTTACGGAAATGGAGGTTGCCAAGAGGAACCTCTCCTCCCCTTTCCAGCCAAAGGCTTAAGTAGCTACTGCAAACAAGGGGACACAATAGTGCAAGCTCTCTGGGTAGGACATTTCTTTCTCTCCCCTTTAATCCTTCGGGTCATGGGACGCATCAAATAAATGTCAGCTTGTGTGTTTAACCTAAATAACTCATACATATTAAGTGTACCTACACATTAGATAAACCCAAAGGCAAAGTGCCTGAAATTTGCAACCTGGTCTGCGACCTGAGTCACTTTCCACAACCATCGTCATTTAGTGGCTAACTCACTAAACACTTTAGGCTCCCTGGGAAATTTGTTGGGGTATTGTTTAGACAAAGACTGATTGGCCATAACAAAATACATACTTCCGACTGCAAACCTTCTTCAGTGTTACTTCTTTTATAAAAAAGGCATACTATGTAATCCCTAACTTCCTTCCAACTCTGAACTTCTACGAGCATATGGGTGTACTGAAACCAGCTCTACCTGCCCTCAAGAGCCAATTGTTAAATTTTCTTTTTTTTTTTTTTTTAATTTTACAAGCCAGTGCTTAAGCCATGGACAGCATGAAATTACCACGTTTGGAGTATTTACAACATAGAAATTGGCAAAGGCTACAAATCAGGGCTTTTGTTCAGAGAGCTAGCTTACTAGTATACCACCCAATGGGAGCCGTTTAACCAGATACATCCATTTGAGGGCACCGTATTAGATGCTCTAAGAAGGCAGTTCATAACCAGCCATATGGCCACCCTCCCAGATGGTATTTGACATGTGAGAAACATTTTTGTTTGTCAAAATAACAGGTAGGCACTCTAGGTATTTAATGAGCAGGGGCCTGGTCTGATAAACATCCGTATGTGTATAATAGTTTCTCCATATAAAGAAAAGTCATGTCCAAAATTTCAACAGCAACCCCATTGGGAAACTGTGCAAGAGGCCCACACACACTCTAACACCAACTTTTGGTAGCCTTCTTTGAGCTTCTATAGAAAATCACATTTGTATAAAATTGTTATCTATTGACTGGCATATTAGAGCAGATAAGGCATCATCTCAGAGAGGAACATATTGACAATTTTCTCCCTGACTTCCTAAACTCCCACCTTAAGTTTATCTTTTTTGTCCTCAATTTTTTTTTTTTTTTTTTTTTTTGAGATGGAGTCTCGCTCTGTCACTCAGGCTGGAGTTTAGTGGCACAATCTAACACACTATCATCAGGAAGAGGCCAGACGGCTATCCAGCCTAACGCCTGATATCTTTGAGCTGCTGAAACAAAGCCAGCAACCGTCTACTTCATGATCATAAGTGCAAGGAAAGAAAATCATCATGTGTTTAAACCATGATTAGTTGGGTTTTCTGTCACTTGGAGTCTACCTGATACACGGTTTGTCTCAATGGAACTAGGCTAAGATGAATTTTTGATAAATGAGTCAGAGTGGAGATAGCAATGAGACAGAGACAGATTCATGAAGAGAAGACAGGCCTGGCACGGTGACTCACACCTGTAATCCCAGCACTTTGGGAGCCCGATGTGAGCAGATCTTTGCATCCATAAACAATTCTTAATTTCCTCTCTTGTTTCCTTTTCTTCCATTGGGTTTGATATTAACATAGAAAGAGGGTTTTTTTTCTATGTCCTTTGGAGACAATAGATAGTAAGTGGGTTAATTACTCAAAACTTGATTAGAAAATGGCATTTTCTCATTCCCAAGAATACATATTAATTTGATCATAGAAGCATCAGACATTGAGTTATCCTTATTTTCTCCACCTTGAAGAAAAGTAAAACATTATTATTTATTTGCATGGTTTCCGGTCTTTGGGCACTAATTTAATTCCTTGTCATCATGGAAACTTTACTTAAGAACTAGGAAGTGTGGGGAAAAAAACGGATTGTGCTCTTGCAATGAAGCTTTCAAATCAATACAAAAAGGAAGTAAGTTCCAAACTTGTGTTAGTGACGAGTAGAATGCCAATTCCTTCATTTACAATAGAGAGAAATATGCCTTTTCAGTGAGCAATCTGATTGGATGAATTAATATATGTAAAGAAGGATCTTAAAACATCACCTGGGGCAGGTTTGCTGGCTCACACCTGTAATCTCAACACTTTGGGTGGCCAAGGTGGGAGAATCACTTGAAGTCAGGCATTTGAGACCCACCTGGGCAACATAGTGAGACCCCATATCTACAAAAAAAATCTTAAAAAATAAAAATTACCCAGGCACATGCCTGTTGTGCCAGCTACTGGGGGAGCTGAGGCAAGAGGATCTCTGGAGCCCAGGAGTTTGAAGCTCCAGTGAGCTATGATCGTGCCACTGCACTCCAGCCTGGTCAAAATAGTGAGAGATCCTGCCTCTAAAATACAAAATAAAAATAAAAACATCACACATACCCCATAAATATATACAGCTACTACATACCCATAATAATCAAAAATTTAAAAAATTAAATATATACATGTAAAGAAGAAATGTCTCAGTTAAAAGTTATGGAAGTATTAATGAAAAAAGAGGTACAGAAGCAAATATTGTTAGCATGAACCCAAGGTACTCCCAGTAAAAACCTTTTCCAATGGATTCCACATGGTCTACTTCCACCAGCACCCTATATTTACTGTGAAAAGATGAACCAAGCTAAGCCAGCCATTCATCCTTTGATTCCTCTAAATCCCCTTGGTTCACTCCAAATATCTTAGGGAAACGATTGTATTTCTCTTGGTGTATAAAGCTCAAGGTCTACTCCCAGGGAGAGAATGACCTGGTCAAGGGGACCTTGCTCGTCAGACCCCAAGCTTTAGAGCAACGATGCTCAAACCTTAGCATTCCCTGGAGATTCTGTTAAATCATAGATTACTGGGTTCTGCCCCCAGAGAATCTGATGTGGTAGGTCTGTAGTGAGAACCTGATTTAGTAGGTCTGCAAGGAGGCCCCAGAACCTGCCATTTTACAGTTTCCCAGCTGATGATAATGACACTGGTCTGGTGACCATACATTGAGAAACAATCCTTCAGATAAAAGGATATGTGGCAAATAAATCTATAGATGATGGGAAGCTGGAAACGATTACACTCAATTGTCTATATTTTATCTGTGAAGAAAGAAGCATGGAAATCAGGAAAAAGGGATGAAATTGGAGACAGAAAGGCTTGAGCAAAGTTTGAAAATTTTAAAATAACTACCACAAGGAATGACAAGCACTTGAGCAGTGCTAAAACCCTAACCAAGGTCAGAAGAGGTAATTATGGTGAAGCTTCATTGAGTGCTGACTATATGCTAAGTTCTATGTTAGGAATCTTGAATGCATTTATTGCTCCTAAAAGTCTATGTATTAAGAACTTTTGTTATCCCCATTTTGCAGGGAAGAAAATAGGCTCATAGGTCTAGTAAGTGGAAAAGCTAGGATTTGAATCCACAAAGTTTAATTGCAGAGTTCATATTATCAGCCATCACGCTAGTCTGAGACTAAATCATTAAGCTTCCACACTTTGAAATGGAGAAGTTTAATGATTTAAAACTTGGGCTCTTATCCAAAAGAGCCCAAATGGCTTTTTTTTGTGGTCAATGTTGAGACCACATTAAAACACCGTTTAGATGTTCTCACTCTCTGCTGATGATAGTGTTGGAGTGAAAGGGAGAGATGTGAAAGATACAGCAGGACCAGACAAGCAGAGAAGGGCGGGCTGGTTTCTGTGGAAAAGCCTCCCAGCTTGCAGGGTTGGCATAATACAGCTGATCCTCAGCTTTTCAGATCAGCTACTAAACTCTCATGTCACCAGTGGATTTGATGCCAACTCATTTATTTACAGTGAAGGGGGATGCACCCTTACACTGGTAACCAGAATACTTATATTCCATCTCCAGAGTATGTTCTTCCACCAGTCAACGTACCTGGGATCCAAATTAGTCATCAGAAAGCCATTTGTTGGACAGAGAGTCAGACCAGAGGAAGTAAATGGAGGTGCCAATATTTAACTAGGAGATGCTGGTATGACCAGGCAGGTGTTTTCAGCTAGCATCCATTGTGATATCTACATCCATGCTCCCCTGGTTGATAAATTGTTTTGTGTTTAGGTTATCCAAATGATAAAATGCGGGAAACGATGAATTACAGCCACTCTATAGGAATATTTCATTTAGAAACAAGCAGCAAAAAATAAAATAATGCTAGCACTATAAAGTAAAACATCTCATTAAGAAAGAGATCATTAAATGTTTAGTGTAATTTGGAAGTAAGAAGATGTCTAAGAAATTTCCAAGTAATCGAAATTTTTTTAAGTTTATACACTTGGATAAGAAAAAAATCTGCAGTTTTCTTGAAAATTTAGTTATGTGCCAAAGTGAATCCCCACATGATATAAATGAGAATATCTACTAAGAAACAACTAACTATAAGACCCCTGGTGTATTAGTCCATTTTTACACTGCTATAAAAAAAAAAAACTACCTGAGACTGGGTAGTTTATAAAAAGAAGGTTTAGTTGACTCACAGTTCCACATGGCTGGAGAGGCCTCAGGAAACTTACAATGATGATGAAATGGGAGGCAAGGCACACCCTACATGGCAGCAGGAGAGAGAGAGTGCACACGAAGCGGGAAGCAGCATCAATGCTTGTGAGAATTCACTCACTATCACTAAGGGAGAATTCCAACCCCATTTTTCAATCATCTCCCACCAGGCCCCTCCTTGGACATGTGGGGATTATAATTCAAGATGAGATTTGGGTGGGGACACAGAGCCAAACCACATCACCTGGTGATGGTTCCCCTGGCTTAGAATTTTAGATTACTAAATGAACAGAGCAATAACACAGGTACTTATCTAAACATAAGCAAAGACCAGCTACTTGTAAAGCAAATATTTTAACAGAAGTAAAAGAGTCAAATGGCCACATAAAAAGGCCAGAATAATTAATTATTTTGGTTACTTTAACTTTACCCAAAATAGAAATATGTATATTGTGTGTATAAAGCTGAGAACTATGCTCACGCATAAAGTCACACATTTTTAAAGATGTGCAAAATATCGCTTTCCAAGGATATTCATACCTAACATAAACACTATTCTATTATGTAAAAAACAGGAACATGTTGCTAATCCAGCATTATTTACATTGATGTGCTAAAATGTTCACTTGAAATAATTACTGGATTGGTTCTATTCAATTGCCAAAGCCTGACATTTACCTAAAAACTCCCCATTCGAAGTTGTTGCTACAAAAATAAACTATCAATCACCTACAAAGTAAGTCAGCACCTTATTTCATCTGCCTACAACACCTATATTACACACAATACTCCCTGAGAACAGTATTAAAAGATGAATAGTGTTAAAAGACAAAAACTTTTTTAAGAGTTAATAAAATCAGCCTCACCAACACACAGATTATAGGCATTTTTTTTTTTGAGATGGGGTATTTTTCTGTGCCCCAAGCTATACTGCAGTGGCACAACCATGGTTCACTGCAGCCTCCTATGTTCAAGCGATCCTCCCACCTCAGCTTCCTGAAGCGCTAGGATTACAGGCATGACCCACTGTGCCCAGCCTAACCATTTTTTTACTGCTATAATTCAAAAAGTATTTTAAACTCTATAAATGCATAATTTTTAGCACATAAAATAATTACCTCTAAGCATACTTTTATTTATAGAATTTCCACAAGTATAATAAAAAACCTTTAAAAATGCTCCCCAAAATAAATAACACTTTTTCACAGTATGACATTTCAAAATGTAAAACTTTGGACTATATGACAATTGGACAAAAAATGTAATCTAAGCCAATTTGATGTTCGTCAAAAAAAAGAGTAAGATGCTATCAAACTTATGAAATTTGTTCAGCAATTTTAAAGACGTTTAATTTAAATACAGTCTGATTGGTAATCTGGTCTCTGGCGCCATCTACTGCACAGTAGCAGTAACTTCTCCCTGTATGTTTCTTCAGCTAGATCGCAACTTACTTAATTTAGGTAAGAAATATGTACCTGTGTGAAAACGACTGGAAATTAATTTGAAGATAGAAAAATAATTGCTATGTTTACCGCATGTTCTCACTTATAGGAGGGAATTAAACAATGAGAACACTTGGACCCAGGAAGGGGAACATCACACACTGGGGCCTGTCGTGGAGTGGGGTGAGGGGGGAGGGATAGCCTTAGGAGATATACCTAATGTAAATGACGAGTTAATGGGTCCAGTACACCAACATGGCACATGTATACATATGTAACAAACCTGCACATGTACCCTAGAACTTAAAGTATAATAATAAATAAAGTATAATAAAATAAAATTTTTATAATAAATTTATAAATTTATAATAATAAAATAATAAAAGTATAACGCTGTGCACATGTACCCTAGAACTTAAAGTATAATAATAAAAAAATTTTAAAAAAACCTTCTGTAGAATGAGGTGTAGATGTAAAGGAATACACTAAAAGGGACTGTTAGGATTCTCTAAGAGAGTAAGTAGGCACAGTCATTGCACAGAGCTTTCTATATTTGCACTCCTTTTTCTCCCAAACAGTGTAGAGGACTACAGCATGCATTTGGCTCACTGAGAATATACCATCCTAATACTTACTAAAATAAAATTAGATATATGACAACTATACTTACACTATCCAAACGATACTGTAAGTATAGTATAGCAAAAGAAAGAAAATGCAAGGAGAAAATGAAGTTTCTTTTGATTATTTATGGGTGCATTCTAATTTTGTGGCATGATTTAGTCATTTCAAGCAGTCGTTTTCCTTCTTTCTAACAAGTCTTATGATTATTTTCTTAATCATTAGTTTGAATGTGCTATGTGATTTTAAAAATTTTCAATTTGGTTAATTTTAAAATTTATTAGAGAAAACAACATATATTAATAAAAATGTAACACTTTATTAAAATCTATGAGTATTCATTATTTTTTTAAAAAAGGAAAGAAAAATAATTGCTGTGTTTAGAGTGTTGCATTGTCTTTTATTAATGGCTTGCATTTTTTAAGAAAATATATTGATGAAAATTATTTACAAAACAAAAATAAAACTTGAGAAGCTTGGACAAAACGAGAAAATGAAGAGCACCAAGGCTGGGAATGAATTTCTCATGATCCCTTACAAGGTGGTGGACATGGTAGATTGTCACAAAGCTGGGGATGGTGACGTAAGTCATGTGACAGGTCAAAACTAAAGACCTGATTTTTCTCTTACTGTTTATAATTAAAACTTGTCATCTAGCATAATGTAAATCAAAACCTATAAATTAGCACTATGAGAAACAGGTTGCTCACATGATCACCTAACAGTCATGGAGGAACAGATACGAAGACATTCTCTGAATTGTCAAACAAAAATAAACATATGATTCATCTAGTTCAGTTTGACTAGAAGTTTCCAAGATCGACTGTGCTGGAGAGTGTGAGGTTCCAGGGTTTCGCTTGCACCATACAGACCGCAACCTCGTGGGCTGCTAAACACTGAAAATGTTGACGTGCAGATACCTTTCCTGGTAGCCATTCTTACAAATTCTCCTTTCCCACATATTGTATAACACCAGTTATCTTAGGCTGTTCCAGCTGCTGTAACAGAGTACCATAGCCTGGGTGGCTTACCAAAAAAATAGAAATTTATTTCTCACAGTTCTAGAGGTTGGAAAGTCCATGATTAAGGCAGATTCGATGTCGGTTAAGATCCTGCTTCCTGGTCATAGCATCTTCTCACTGTGTCCTCACGTGGCAGAAGGGCAAGGGAGCTCTTCTGCCCTTTTATAAGGCCACCAATCCCATTTATGAGGGCTCCGCCACCATGACCTAATCACTACCCAACGGCCCCATCTCCAAGTACCGTCACACTGGTTTTGGTTTCAACAGATGAATTTGGAGGGAATGTAAATATTCAGGCTATAGCACCAAGGAACCTTGAGCATCAAGAAGGTACCTTAGATATGTTTGTAGGTAACTTTTCCTCCATAGTTCTTATGGAAAGGACAATTACATGTCCCTGTGTTGACTTGTTTGTTTCACACCTGTCTCCAAGAGGACCAACATTAGGCTAATTCCATTTTGTTCTCTGCTCTATCCATAGTACCCAGCACAATGCCTGATACATTCCCGTATATACTGTGATACTGTGTGGATACAGTAAGTGTTCAATTAAAATTTTGACTAATTCATTAAAATATAGGCCTGGGGCAAAAGTGGGGGTGGGAAAGTAAGAAACAAGAAAGTACTTGGAAAAGTAAAGAGAGGACAATAAAGGAAAAGAAGAGGAGACAAAAACTCCAAAGTTCTATTTATTGACCCTCATGATAGGACCAGAAATTGCTCCAGGCCTCATTTAATGGACCTGAGCAATACTTGCTTGGCCAGTGAGCACCTCTATGTTTTAAATTCCCACCGATACTTGATAAGACACACATGTGCACACACAATGCTCTTCTCAAGAGGACTCAGTACCAACGGCTGAAGGCTACAATGCTATCACACCTGGTGTCAATCAGGGTTCCAGCAGAGAAGCAGAACTCATGGGAGTGCGATTTTTTATACTGATTTGACCCCACGGAACTGTGAGAGTTGACTAAGCAGTTTATGGAGCTTTTGTTTCTGTATCTAGGCCCTGGAGGGAATGGGGCTGTGATTAGAGAAGAAAAGATGGGCATGAGTAGGAAAAATCAAGGAGAAACCATGGCCTATAAGGATGAGATGGGACACACATGGCCAGGCCGAATCCCACCTCAGTCTCTCAGTGCCCCCAACTTCAGCGAGGACAGTGACTTGCTGGCACTCGTCCTCACAAAGGTAAACACACTCCCTGGGCACAGGAGCTGGAGCAGCTGTGAAGCTGGCTGCTGCCCATGTCCCCAGGGCAGCCAACAGAGGTGCAATCACACGCACGAGTAGAACAGGCCCAGGGCCCTGCACCCACCTTCTGAGCATAAAAGCAACCTGCTGCTGCTTCTCTTCCGCCTTCCAAATCTTGTACATCAGTGTCGCTTCTGGACCACACTAACTAGGTAGGTAACTCTGAAGGGAAGAGAATTCAGGGAAACATCATTCCAGCTTAGCTTCCTTGACTCAAAACAAATCTACCACAAGTTTGATGATTTGGTTTTGTTTTACCTGCAGGTGAATGTACTTACTACTGCAAGGGAGTACCAGGAGTCACACAGGCAAGTGTAGCATACTAAAGACCTTGCCTCAGCTGGACGCGATGGCTCACGCCTGTAATCCCAGCACTTTGGGAGGGTGAGGCGGGCAGATCACGAAGTCAGGAGTTAGAGACCAGCCTGGTCAACATGGTGAAACCCCATTTCTACTAAAAATACAAAAATTAGCCGGGCGTGGTAGCCCACACCTGTAATCCCAGCTACACGGGAGGCTGAGGCAGGAGAATTGCTTGAACCTGGGAGGCGGAGGTTGCAGTGAGCCGAGACCATGCCATGCCTGGGTGACAGGGTGAGACTTCGTCTCAAAAAAAAAAAAAAACTTGCCTCAAATGGAGACTGCTTGTTAGACACGAGTCATCCTCTCTTAACCTAGAATCAAACTTTACAAAGTCAAACATAGGCAGATGCCACAATCATTTACAGGTAAAGCTAATGACTTCCACATGAGGAGAAGCTTACTTACAGTAATTTCAGTGTAAAATTACAAGAACTAAGATGTGATCATTTTTGAATCATCTTCAGAGCTAACATGCCCATGATGACGTCCATGGTCAGAATCATGCTAAATACGTCACACTGGCTGGGGGCAGTGACTCACACTTGTAATCCCAACACTCTGGGAGGCTGAAATGGGCAGATCACTTGAGCCCAGGAATTTGAGACCAGTCTGGACGACATGGCAAAAGCTCAACTCCACAAAAAAATACAAAAATTAGCCAAGCATGGTGGCAGTTGCCTGTAGTCCCAGCTACTCAGGAGACTAAGATGAGAGGATCGCCTGAGTCTGGGAAGTTGAGGCTGCAGTGAGCTGTGATCATGCCACTGCACCCCAGCCTAGGCAACAGTGTAAGACCCTGTCTCAAAATAATAATAATAATAATAATAAATGTCCTACATGGATGATCTCATTCAGTAGTCACAACAATCTCATAATACAGTACCATTATTACCCCTTTTAAAGAAGCAGACCGAAGTTCATAGAGGCCAAATAATGGACACAAGTGGTGGAGCTGAGACTCCAACTTGGCATTTGAATCCGGAGCCTTTCTCACTCCGTTACCACGTGTAACAATGACTAGAGAGGTGACTTTCAAACTGGACTTCAAGTCATTAAAAGGTTCTTCCAATCAAAAAAAAAAGGGGAAAAATCATTAATTGAAATTAAAGACTTCTAAATAATGCACCACAGATGGTTTCAAAATCAATGCTAAGACATAAATATGTTTGATTTTACCAGAATTTATTAAAGGAAGCATATAGGGATCATGTGTTTTGAGTAGCACGACTTGAGAGCCCTTGCCAGTTACTACACTATGCTGCCACCACCAGCTGAATCAAAGAGGGGTGTAATTCAATCACTCTCCTTTTAGTTCTGTATAGAAATGAGTAAACTTATCCAAAGGAAGAGAAGTAGGAAGAGAGTCACAGAAATTCTCACGGGAGAATTGTCACCAGGCTATATTCAATCCATCCTTTATGACCTGCCTGTTTTTTTTTTTGGGGGGGGGGTGTTGTTTTGTTTTTTTGTTTTGTATTTCTCCTCCGGTAATTAATCATGGCACGGGTATTGCAGAATATCAAAAGACACTTCCCCAGGGGAGGTGGTGGTGGTTATTAAAAACAAAACCAGTTCTTGAATATGTCACATGGTATATTTGGCCAATTTCTTTGAGTGTAAGGCAGCCTAATATAGCACCATACACATAGTGGATGTCAAAAGGTTCTTGCTTAGTAAATTAACACACTAACCATATGCACTAATTTGTGCTCCAGCCTACCAAGTAAATGTTATTCAAACCATAGAATAAAGATCTACTTCGGTCTTTGGCTGAATTCCAATCTGTACATACATAAGAGGAAATATCCAAAGGTCAGGGAACAACAACTATCAAGGGAAAAAAAATGATTACAAGGGAGATGTAAGATGAACAAATTTCCAAAGCTTATACAGTGCCGGGAATTATTTGATTCCTTCTAGCTGAAATGGGGGTATGGAGGGGGTCTTCTTGAATACACAGGCATTCAGTAGAAACCTCAGAAGGATGCTACATTAAAAGTGGGACTAGGCTGAACATGGTGGTGCATGCCTGTAGGCGCAGCTACTTGGGAGGCTCAAGGTGAGAGGATTTTGTGATCCAAGGAGCTTGAGGCCAGCCTCTGGGCAACACAGTGAGAGGGAGGGAGGGCAGCCTAGGCAGGTAAGAAAAGCCAAGCAGGCCAAGGTCAGGCAGGCCAGGAAGAACAGGCAGGTTAAGCAGGCCAGGCGGGTTAAGCAGGCCAGGCAGGCAAGGAAGGCAGAAAAAAAAGTAAAGAAAGAGGGTCTAAAATAGCCCTAGAATAACTAATACTCAAAGTCAAGCACAAATTTAAAATATATTAGACGTACAAAGAAACCAGGAATATGACCCATAACCAAAATAAAAATCAGAAATAGAAACACAGAAATGACAGAGATAATGGAAGAAGCAAACAAGGATATTATAACAACCATCCTAAATAGACTCCATATGTTCAAGAAGGTAAATGAAAACATGCATGTTTTCCTTTCTGCCTTCCTTGCCTATCTGGCCTTCATGACCTCTTGCCTGCATGGCCTGCCTGGTCTTCCTGGCCTGCCTGCCTGCCTGGGTTGCCTGGCTTACCTTGCCTGCCTTGACTGCCTGGCTTTTCTTACCTACCTAGGCCTCCCTTCTTCCCTCTCATTATGTTGTCTAGGCTAGCTGGATTTGTCCGTTTTCACACTGCTATAAAGATACTAACCAAGACTGGGTAATTTATAAAGAGGCTTAATTGACTCACAGTTCCACATGGATGGGGGGCCCTCAGGAAAGTTACAATCACGGCAGAGGGGAAGCAGGCACATCTTACATGGTGGCAGGCGAGAGAAGGATGAAGGAGGATCTGCCAAACACTTAAAACCATCAGATCTTGTGGGAACTCACTCAGTATCAACAGAAAAGCATGGGGGGAAACTGCCCTCATGATTCAATTACCTCCCTCACTAGACACATGGAGATTATAATTTGAGATGAGATTTGGGTGAGGACAGAGCCAAAGCATATCACTGGCATCTACCCAAAAGAAAAGAAGTCACTACATTAAAAAGACACCTGTACACATATGTTTATTGTAGTACAAGTCTACAAGTCACAATTGCAAAGATATGGAGCCAACCTAAGTGTGCATCGTCTGATGAGTGGGTAAAGAAAATGTGGTATATATACACCATGGAATACTAATCAGCCAAAAAAAAAAGTCTTTTGCAGTAACTTGGATGGAAATGGAGGTCATTATTCTAAGTGAAGTAACTCAGGAATGGAAAACTAAATACCATATGTTCTCACTTAGAAGTGGGAGCTAAGCTATGAGGATGCAAACGCATACAAAATAGTATAATGGGCTTTGGAGACTCACAATGGGGAATGGTGGGAGGGGGATAAGGGATAAAAAACTACACACTGGGCCGGGCGCGATGGCTCACGCCGGTAATCCCAGCATTTTGGGAGGCTGAGACGGGCGGATCACAAGGTCAGGAGATCAAGACCATCCTGGCTAACACGGTGAAACCCCGTCTCTACTAAAAATACAAAAAATTAGCCTCGTGCGATGGCGGGCGCCTGTGGTCCCAGCTACACGGGAGGCTGAGGCAGGAGAATGGCGTGAACCTGGGAGGCGGAGCTTGCAGTGAGCCGAGCGGAGATCGAGCCACTGCATTCCCGTCTGGGCGACAGAGCGAGACTCTGTCTCAAAAAAAAAAAAGAAAAGAAAAAAAGAAAAAAAAATACATACTGGGTACAATGTACACTACATTGAGGGATGGGTGCACTAAAATTTCAGACTTCGCCACTGTACAATTCATCCATGTAACCAAAAACCACTTGTACCCATAAAGCTATTGAAATTTAGAAAAAAGAAAATGATACATTACACTTAAAAAGCATATCTTTAGATGATATGTAGACTTTCATGAGAAAATTATAAATGTGCTCACAAATGTTTGGGTCTGTTTTGAAGTGTGTCCAACTATTTTGTAACTTTTTAATAAAAGTTTAAAAAGTGTTCTGAGAGTTGAAGCTACTCCTTATAAAGATGAGGAATTATTTTTATAAATTTTATTTTTTCTATCACCACAGAATCAAAATGCCTTTGCACATTATAGTGGGAAAGAGGGATTGTAATTTCAAAAGTATTAAAAAGTCATAAGACAACAGTATTGAGATTTAACTTAAAACAGGAATATTTCTATCTCTTTATTCCCTATTTTTCTTTTGGGAACAAGAAAACATTAGCAAAATCTGGGCGCAGTGAGAGTTTCAACCTGTAAGTTATTTAATGAAGGAGGGAATCTTAATGAACTTTGATAAATTGACTAAATCAACATATATTGAGCATGCTCTTAGTTGGACATCCTAAAGTATACAAGAATTTGCTTCTTTTTCTGGAAAAAAGTCACTGATCTTAAAAAAAAAAAATGGAAAAAGAAAATTATTGTTTTAAGGGTAATGGCTTTTCAACACCTTCCACTATTCTCAGTGAACTAAAATTAACACTTCATGTTTCTTTCATGGCACTTTCACATGCCACTTTGACCTCCCTGTTCAGATTGTTGTGTCCTGAATTTCTGCGTTCAAAGCCTGTTCTATTAAACCTCTCTTCATCTAAGAGTCCCTTGCTAAGCTTCCTCTCTGAGGTAGCAGGAGGGACTGGACTTGAGAGGTGGGGCTCAGACACTGGACCAGATTGAAGACTAGCTAAAACAGGGCAGGGCGAACGCAGCTTCCAGTCAGACCCACCCAACAGTGTGCAATACAGCAACACCTGGCAGTTACCACCCCTTCCCATGGCACCCAGTGATCCAAAAGTGACTACCCCTTCCCTGCATCAAACGCCCCTTAATCTGCATGCAATTAAAAGTGGGCATCAATATGACTGCGAAACTGCCCTGAGCGGCTACTCTCTGCCTGTCCGGTAACCCTGCTCTGCAGGGAGAGGCACGGAGCTGTAACACTGCCTGCTCAATAAAGCTGTTTTCTTCTAGCTCTGGCTTGCCCTTGAATTCTTTTTGAGCAAAGCCAAGAACCCTCACTGTCTAAGCTCCAGTTTAGGGTTCACTTTCCCTGTATCACTTCCACTCAATCCCATACCCAACGCTAAGCCACAAGCCCCTGAACTGTGCATTTCTTGTGTGGGGATTCAGTATGTGTTATGCCCGTGGAGACTCGCTTTCCAGGTTTCTCCCTATAAACCAAAAATAAAATTCTAAGCCCCCCACCCAACTGAATGGACCCCCTCTTGGCCAAGGAGACCCCAGAGAAACCTTAAAAATGGAGTTCCCCGCCATGACGGGGCAGGAGGTCAGATACCCTCATTATACCCCCTCCCTTTTGCAGTTTAGACACAAGGACTGACCAGCATTAATGTGAAAATGGAGATCATAAGACTGACAGCATGGACTCTTTCTAGCAATGAGATACCAGATTATAAACAGAGCCTAAGGCAGTGCCCTACACTTCAACAATAAACTATCTTCTAACTGCCACAAAGGTTTTCTTTTTCTCTTAAAAAACAGCTGAACAAGCACTGGCCTCAAGATAAGCAGTATTGAAACAAGCGCAGCTCATCCACCACCAGATGCTGACTAACTAAACCCTTGTTCCACAAGCCGTAACTACAGCTGTGAGTGGTCAAAAGACTGATCAAAAGATCAATGAGTTTTCCAGAAAATTAGTATGTCCAACTAAGAGCATGCTCAATATATGTTGATTTAATCAAATATCTCCAGATCAGAAGACCCAACAACCATGGACTAGCTCTGGTCCGTTTACAGATGCTGTACATTTGAAATGCCTTTTTGTCCTAAAGAGCCTTTTGACATACGGGGCCTACTTGTAATACATTTAAATGTTAACTCTCCACCCCAAAGTAAACACGGATCATACGTAACATGCAAACTTGTTCAATATGCAAGCATCAGGATCACCTTCATGAATATTCATAGCTCCTGCCATAACCTGTTGAATATGTATGTTTTGCCAATCTGTTCAGCATAAAGGTCCTACCCAACCCCTCCTTCAAAGTGCCTGTCTCTGGTCTTTGCCTGAGACTATGCTTCCCAGCTTGTCAGAATTGGCCACATTGCTACTCTAACCCTTTTACAAGAAATAGTCTCCTTTCCAGATTTATAGATCTTATGGGATTTTTCTTTCTTTTTCTTTTTTTTTTTTTTTTTTTTTTTTTTTGAGACAGTGTCTCACCTTTTGTTGCCCAGGCTGGAATGTGTAATGGTACCATCTCGCTTCACTCACACCTCCGTTCACAAACGAGCCTGCCTCAACCTCCTGAGTAGCTGGGGATTACAGGCTCGCCACCATGGCTGGCTAATTTTTGTATTTTTAGTAGAGAAGGGGCTCACCATGTTGGCTTCGGCTGGTCTCGAACTTCCTCCTGACCTCAGGCCATCTGTCTGCCCTGGCCTCCCAGTGCTGGGATTACAGGCATGAGCCACCGCTGGCCTGATTTTTCTTTAGTTAAGTGCCCAAACACCTGCTTCAGTGAGGATTTCCCAAAAGTAAAGTGCTATTGGATGACTGAGCTATCCTTTATGTTCCAGCAGATGCATAGAGGTAAGTTACTTTTTAAAAAATCTCATGTAGCTCAAAATATGTTCCAGGAATAAGCCAGAGATTTACCTGTATAAATGCCACCCTTTAAAAACTGCAAACACACATCAGAAGAGATAATTCCATTAACCATACACCTTTTTGTAAAAAAGAGAACTATATAACAAATGTTTATTAATAATTTATCATGACTCAGAAACGTATGGATTTCATTTATATTTCTATATAAATTTTATTATGACCGCAAAAATAACTATGTAGTCAACAATGATTTAATTGTACATTTTAAAATACCTAAAAGTGTATAATTACGCTGTTTGTAATACAAAGGATAAACGCCATTCATATTTTAGGTTGACATCTAGTTTAGCTCAGAATTCAGTTTTGCTTGAAAAGAGAAAACACCATCAACTGGAATTGTTAGGCAGCACTGGAAGAATTTACAGTTGGTCTCTAGGTAGCTAATGAGACTAGCATATGGGGGATACTAAATACATTATTTTTTAAATGAATGAATGAATTATTCAGAAACAAAAATAGAAGAGGAACTAAAAGATAAATGGCCTGATTTTCACATTCTTCTGAAACTCCGAAGTGGCTGATGCTACTTCAAGTCATCTTCCATGTTGCCTTGGCCAGGTAGCCTCAGATTCAGATTTGGCAAACATGTATCAGGCACTTGCAATGTGCCATACATTTCCAGAGGAATGTTGAAATCAACACACGTCTGAAAGGATGCAAAGCTCAACCTCATAACAATAACTCACCTCCTTGTCTAGGCTAGTCCAGTATTATTAGTTCCATCTATTATCCTAGGGCCTTTTCCTCCTCAACTTTCACCTATCTCCTGAGGGAAAAACAAATAAAGGAGAGAACTATCTTCTCATTCATCGACCCCTTCTTTCCTGTCTTTATTGATAATAAATTCTTCTCAACTTCTAGAGCCAAGCTGCACACATCCTCTATTCCTCAAGAATGTTGAAGTCTCGCATCTTGGACCTTCACCAGTCAGGATCTAGTCCATAAGGGAGTTAGTATGAGAAGACATTATCCTACATATCTCAGCAGTGGTTCTTCTGTTGTGCTTCTGTCTTACTTGTGTGGAAGAAATAAATGGAGACCATCCAAATAAGAACAAGGAAAGGTGATTCATTCAGAGCTTGCTCTAGCAAGAGAGCCAGCCACAATCGCTTGTGTTTGGCAGAGCTGCAAAGGCAGGCAGAGAGATGGAATAGCTTTATAGTGGAAAAAACGGGAGGCTTGAGTATTTCCTGATTGGAGGTTGTTGGCCTGGGGAAGCGGGAGGCAGAGTAACTAGAAGCCTACCCAACCCCTCCTTCAAAGTGCCTGTCTCTGGTCTTTGCCTGAGACTACACTTCCCAGCCTGTCAGAATGGCCACATTGCTATCTATAACCCTTTACAAGAAATAAAGTCTCCTTTTCTAGATTTATACATCTTATGATTTTTCTTCAGTTAAGTGCCTACACAGAGCACTTGGTTAGCAGTCATATTTGACATTCTTGATTGGTTAGTGGTCATATTTGACATTCTCCTGGCATTTAACTTGATTGGTTAGGGGTCATATTTGACATTCTCCTATTGGTCCCATGTTGTAAGTGGAGTCAAAAATTAAGGAATTACATAGACCATGTTCATGACTGGGAACACAATAAAGATGTCAATTCTCTCCAAATTAATCTATAAACCTACTAATGTTCCATTTCAGATTTCATTAAGGTTTTTTAACTTGACAGGCCAAAGTTAAATTTCATTTCAAAGAACAAAGGGCCACAAAATCACTTTTAATGAAAAAGATATGGGATGTTGTTACTCTAAGAAATATCACTGTAAAGTGTAATGATTAGAACATTGTGATCTTGATGAAGTAAAGACAAAAACATAGGTGAAACATATCAGAAAGTAAATATAGAAATCTGATGTACACCGAATTAACATTATAAATCAGTGAGAAAGAATAAACTATGTAATGGTTTGGAGTCTATAGAAAGAGATTATTGAGATCCTTAAATTCACCCCATAGATAAAAGTCAATTTTAGGTGAATTAAAAGCCTAAATGTGAAAAACAAACTTTGAAAAATTTCAGAAGAAAATGTAAGAGAATAACTTTTTAAAATTGTGATAAGGGGCCAGGCACGGTGGCTCATGTCTGTAATCCCAACATTTTGGTAGGCCAAGGTAGGAAGATTGCTTAAGCCCAGGAGTCAAGACTAGTGTGGGCAATATAGTGAGACCCTGTCTGTACAAAAAATTAAAAATTAGCTAGCCATGGTGGTGCACACCTGTAGTCCCAGCTACCTGGGAGGCTGAGGTGGAAGGATCTCTTGAGCCTGGGAGTCGAGGCTCTAGTGAGCCATGATTGCATCACTGCACTCCAGACTGGGCAGCAGAGTAAGACCCTGTCTCTTTAAAAAAAAAAAAAAAAAGTGATAAGGAAGGAAGTCTTATATAAGATACAAAAAGTATAAATCATGAGAGAAAAAATTGATTAACTTAACTACATTAATTCCTGAGACTTTTATATTTAAAAAAGACACATTTAAAAAAAGAGAATATAACTAAAACCACCAAATTATATACTTTTAAAAAGGCGCAGTGGCTCACGCCTGTAATCCCAGCACTTTGGGAGGCCGAGGCAGGCTGATCATGAGGTCAAGAGACCATCCTGGCTAACATGGTGAAACCCTATCTCTACTAAAAAAAATACAAAAAATTAGCCGGGCATGGTGGTGGGCACCTGTAGTCCCAGCCACTCAGGAGGCTGCGGCAGGAGAATGGCGTAAATCCGGAAGGCGGAGCTTGCAGTGAGCCGAGATCGCACCACTGCACTCCAGCCTGGGCAACCGAGAGAGACTCCATCTCAAAAAAAAAAAAGGTGGGTAGTATGGTACGTAAATTATATCTCCATTAAGCTGGTATTCACAAAGTGTAAAGACTTAAAATAAAAATAACCCACCACTTTATACTCATAAGATTGGCAAAAATTTTTTAAATTTTAAATTTAGTAAAGATGGGATTTTGCCATGTTGGCCAGGCTGACGACCCAGTTTTCAGTGTCCTCATAAGCCCCCAAGTAGGAAATCATCCATGGAGTTGCAGGTCCAGCAGCGCCCATTGGGTCTGTCCCCTTTTCTTTCTATTGACTCTGGCTGTGGTGTCTTTCACCTTGAAGGATATGATCAAAGAGAAAACGGCCAAAAAAGAGCCAGCATCAAGATTAAAGAGAGATGTGAGACTAACAAGGCAGTGAGATGTGAGACTAATCCTGGCTGCCTGCTATCCTTAATGGCAAATGAGCAAGGATGTCCCATGCATAATTTCACAGAAACAGCATCTAGACCCATCTTAACAGACTGGACCCATGGCTAATTTTTACACAGAAAACATTGTGAGGGTAAATATAAAAGCCTTTACTTGGGTGCAAAAATTCCAGTGTCACACGTACAGGGTAAGGACTAAATGAATTCACAGCCATGTGTTCAATGTTTTTAATTTGTTTAATTGACCAGAATACTCACAGTCAGTAAACACTGAACTGTGGCTATGAAAATAAAAATGCTACTGCCGTTTTAGAATCCAGGAGGGGAAAGTGTGTGCTTGTTAGGCCCATCATGTACGACATCAACATCTGGAGCATTGCATCTAATTCTGGGCACCGTGTTTTAAGAGTTGCTTTAGCACATTTAAAGAGCAGTAAAAATAGTGAAGAAATCAATAACCACTTTATAAGGAAGAGTGGAAGAAACATAGAATGGAAGTCCTATGGATGTAAGCAGCGACTTAAATCAAAGAGCAACCCTAATCCTGCTAGACACAGAATGCAATCTGTGATCACACTGGAGGGGGCTGTTAGACTGATGGGGAGCCCATACCGTGAGGCGAACGTGAGAAGCACTACACTATGGAAACCCATTATCATGGGCCCATAGTGAAAAGAACTTCTCATGCTCATGTTATAGAGAGGGATGAATCTCTCAAAAAATGTTAATTTTTCCTTCAGTTTCACCCAATTGATATAGATCAATTGCCTAAGAATAAATAAAAATATAATTTACTTTAAAAGACTGAATAAAGGGTCAGCATGACAGAATTCTGGGGGCTGATGGGGTGATGGAATGGCTCAGTATCTTGATTGTGGTAGTTATTACAACTCTTGACATTTGTCAAAATCTATAGGTCAGTACACCAAAAAGAATCACTTCTACACTTTGTAAATTATAAACTAGTCAAAATGTTTTGTTTGAAATAAAACAAAATGAATTTTGTCTACAATAAAGCAAAATGGATTTTGTCCGAAGACAGCTTCTTGTTTACACCATACGTGTTCGTACTGATTCCAAACAGAAGAAAGCAACTAATGAAAGCCCAAGCACTTAATCTTCTTAATGCTTTTGGGGAGGGAAGGGATTTATGTATATTAATTCTGGAGTGACTGAAAAGAAAAGTTCTGTTTCGGTCTTTCTGTGTTCACTCCCAAAGGAGGTGCTGCTGATTCTCACTCTTATCCTCAATCCTAAGGTTGGCTCAGAAATGGGGGCTGGGACGTCTGATTGGGGTGCCTGAAAGTGAGGGGGAAAATGGAACCAAGTTGGAAAACACTCTTCAGGATATCATCCAGGAGAACTTCCCCAACCTAGTAGGGCAGGCCAACATTCAAATCCAGGAAATACAGAGAACGCCACAAAGATACTCCTCGAGAAGAGCAACTCCAAGACACATAATTGCCAGATTCACCAAAGTTGAAATGAAGGAAAAAATCTTAAGGGCAGCCAGAGAGAAAGGTCGGGTTACCCACAAAGGGAAGCCCATCAGACTCACAGCAGATCTCTCGGCAGAAACTCTCCAAGCCAGAAGAGAGTGGGGGCCAATATTCAACATTCTTAAAGAAAAGAATTTTCAACCCAGAATTTCATATCCAGCCAAACTAAGTTTCATAAGTGAAGGAGAAATAAAATCCTTTACAGATAAGCAAATGCTTAGAGATTTTGTCACCACTAGGCCTGCCTTACAAGAGACCCTGAAGGAAGTACTCAACATGGAAAGGAACAACCGGTACCAGCCATCTCAAAAACATGCCAAAATGTAAAGACCATCGAGGCTAGGAAGAAACTATATCAACTAATGAGCAAAATAACCAGTTAATATCATAATGGCAGGATCAAGTTCACACATCACAATCTTAACCTTAAATGTAAATGGACTAAATGCTCCAGTTAAGAGACACAGACTGGCAAACTGGATAAAGAGTCAAGACCCATCAGTCTGCTGTATTCAGGAGACCCATCTCACACGCAGAGACATACATAGGCTTGTTGATATTTTTAATGAGATTGTTTTATTAATTTCTTGTTCAGATAGTTTGTTGTTAGTGTTGAAATGCTATTGATTTTTGTATGTTGATTTTGTATTCTGCAAATTTACTGAATTTGTCAGTTATAATGGTTTTTATTTGGTGAAGTCTTTAAGATTTTCTATATATAAGATCATACTATCTGTGAACAGGGACAATTTAACTACTTCCTTCCAATTTGGATGTTTTTTATTTCTTTTTCATGCCAAATTGCACAGGCTTGGACTTCCAGTAAAATGTTGAAAAGAAGTAGTGAGATTGAGCGTTCCTGTCTTGTTCTAGATCTTAGAGGAAATGCTTTAAACTTTTCACTGTTGCAAATGTTAACTGTGGACTTGTCATTTAGGGCCTTTATTGTGTTGTGGTACATTTCTTCTCTGCCAAAGTTGTTGAGAGTTTTTATTATGAAATGAATTTGAATTTCATCAAATTCTTTTTCTATATCTATTGAGATGATCATATAATTTTTGTTCTTCATTCTGTTAATAAAATCAGAAATAAAAGAGAAGACATCACAACTGATACTACAGAAATGCAAAGGGTCCTTTGGGAGGCTGAGGCAGGCAGATGACCTGAGGTCAGGAGTTTGAAACCAGCCTGGCCAACGTGGTGAAATCCTGTCTCTACTGAAAACTACAAAAATTAGCTGAGTGTGGTGGTGGGCACCTGTAATCCCAGCTACTCGAGAGGCTGAGGCAGGAGAAGTGCTTGAACCCAGGAGGCGGAGGTTGCAGTGAGCCAAGATCATGTCATTGCACTCCAGCCTGGGTGACACAGCAAAACTCTCTCTCCAAAAAAAAAAAAAAAAAAGAAATACAAAAGGTCACAGGAAACTACCATGAGCAATTATACCCCAATAAATTGGATAACTTAAAAGAAATGGGTAAATTCCTAGATACATACAACCTGCCAAGACTGAATCATGAAGAAATAGAAAATCTGAATAGACCAGTAATAGACAAATAGATTCAATCAGTAATAAAAAGCGTCCCGTTAAAGAAAAGCCCAGGACTGATTGGCTTCACAGCTGAATTCTACCAAACATTTAAAAACGTACTAATGCTAATCCTTTTCAAACTCTTCCAAAAAAACTGAAGAGAAAGGAATGTTTTCAAATTCATTTTATGAGACCAGCATTACCCTGATATTAAAACTGGACACAGACACTACGAGAAAAGAAAGTTACAGACCAATGTCCCTGATGAACATAGATGCAAAAATACTCAACAAAATACTGGCAATGAGAATTCAACAGCACATTAAAAAGATCATTCACTATGGTCAAGTGGGATTTATCCCTGGATTCAAAGCTACTGCAACATATGCAAGTCAATAAATGTGATACTCTATATGTGGTTTTGATTTCATCCCCCCCTTCTCAATCATTTTCTCTGTCCTATATCATAAATGTTTTTTTCTATATAGTCTTACCATCAGCCTTGAAACATGCTTCAGAAAAATTATCTTTTTGCTTTTAAAGCTTGTCGATTCATTCTAATCCAATAAACTTAAAAAACAACAGAATTTGGGTGACTTGGACTGAACTGATTGGGGTGGGGCACAGGAATTGGTATCCTTTAAACAGTGCTCACATTTGCTCTGCCCCTGGATACCCCCTTACCTGATGAAATCCTGTTTACCCTTCAGGACTCATCTGCATATCGTTTCCTCAAAGACATCTTCCTGAAGACTTTGATCTAAATCAAGTGCCCTCATAGCTCCCTGTTTGCTTTCTTAGAGCATTGATCTTATCCCTAATTCAGAGTTTCTGACCCTCAGCACCACTGACATTTTGGGCTGGATATAACTTTGTTGTGGGGACCTGTCCTGTGCCTTGTGGGACGTTTTGCAGCATCCCTGGACTCTGCTCACTGGATGCCAGAAGCACCTCATCCCCAGATATGGCAACAGAAACTGTCTCCAAACATCATCAAATGGCCCCAGGAGGGAACCCCTACCCCTCGTTCCATTAGAACCACTGCTCTAACTCACGGTTATTTTACGTGTAGTCTGTCTCTCCCCCCATACTGTAAACTCCAGCAGGGTGCTTGCTTTGGCAACACATACATACCAAAATTGGAATGATACAGAGATTAGCATGGCCCCTGTGCAAGGATGACACACATTTGTGCAGCGTTCTATTAAAAACAAAAAACAAAAAACAAAAAAAACCATCAGAAGAGCTTTCTTCTCTCCTAGATTCCCAAGGACGTACCCCAATGCCTAGGCACATCTCAGATGCTGGACAAGAATTTGTTGAATAAATGAATGAATGAGATGGCTAAGCCAGGATTTCAGAGCTCTAATGAGGGTGAAGGCCATAGGTGTCAATAGCGGAGAAGAAAAGGAAGGAATACATCTGAGCCACATTTGGAGAGCAGAAATTAAATTTTATGGGAACACAGTCACATCCATTCATTTGCATATAATCTATGGCTGCTTTCTGTGTTACAGAAGGCAGAGTTGAGTAGTTGCAACAGAGACCACATGGCTCACGAAGCTTTAGATATTTACTGTTGGACCCTTCACAAAGAGGTTGTTGACCCCCTTTTTAGAGATTGTGTTTAGAATATAAATCCTAAGTAAACTATTATGAAAGTAGCTACATTACTTTGATTATTTGCAAAACAGATTTCCATTTTTAAAAATTTTACCATTGCCCTATTTCTCACACACATGAGAAATCTGTATGCACAAAAATGCACAAACATGCATTGTAGAGACGTTCTTTCCTGATAAATATTTTATCCTGTTACTGGATTTTTTTTTTTTTTTTTTGAGGGAATTTGAATGCACTGCACTCCTCTTTTCCTAGAAGGTCAGAACTACTTCTTCTTTCTTTTTTTTTTTTTAAATTTCAATCTTGTAGTTTTCTAAAGATTTTGTTGGGAACAAGGGAAAATTAAGAAAAAAGGTCTCAGTCCTCTGTGTAAAAAACTATTTTTTTATAGCTTTTGTCACGCTAAAGACACAAATCTGTTTTTTTTGTGGTTGCTGACAGAATATATAAATTCTGTCTTGAAGATCGTGTGAAGCTTTTATAGTTCATTCGCTGATTCCTTCAACAAGCGTTAAGAAATGGCTTCTGAGCACTAGTGCCTGCGAATGCAGAGCTGCATAATATTTGCCGGTAGCCTACCAGCAGCGACAGACAGGAAGCAATTACCTGGAAGACAGCCTTGTTTGTGCTAAAATAAAGTGAAAATGGGAGTGCAGGGAAGGTACAACCAAGGCTGCTTTACAGAATGGAAGGAAGCATAGGCTTTGTATCTTAAATTATACTTTTACTTGTTGTTAATAGATACTAAGGCGCCAGTATCCTTGGTTACAAGAAGTTTTACCCCCAAATCTAAAACTCAAATGTAGCATCACCTGTAAGAATCATGTTTAATTTAATTATTTTCCACCAATCCTCTCCTGGTTAGCATGAAATATAAGAATCAAGTTTTATTTGATCATTTCCTGAAAATCCTCTCCTGTTGCTGTTAGCACAGGTGATGTCCCTTAGGATTGAGCTCTGCGTGCAACATGGAACATCTGGGTGCTCAGGAGAAGACTATGGGACTCAGTACAGTTCTGGAGAATCAAGGGTGCCTGCATCTGAGTTCACATATAACCAAGGAAGGGTACCTGAGGTTGGTTTCCTTTACTAAGTATCTCTTAGGTTCCAGCCCGCTGAGCTGGCATCTTTTCCCAGACAGTATTATTTTCATGGGGAGTGAAATAAGGTCTGAAGCAGTGTTTCTGTCCTTGAATGTTGCTGTGTATTAGAATTACCTAGCGAGCTTTGAGTCCCGATACCAGGCTACTTCCCAGACAAATTACAGTACAACATGGTATCTGAGGGCAGGACCCAGACAGCTGTAGTTTTTAAGCTTCTTAAGTGACTCCAATGTGCAGCCAAGTTTGAAATGGCTGCTGTAAATCAACAACTCTGAAATGTTAGCTTGCCTTAGAAGTTCCCACCAGGCCTGTGAAACAGATTGCTGGGCTCCAGCCCCAGAGTTTCTGATCCAGTGGGTGTGGGGCAGCTGAGGGATTTGCATTTCTAATAAGTTCCCATGCGATGCTGATGTGCTGGTCTGAGGACAACACTTTGAGAACCACTGCTTTAAATTGAAGTAATGAGAAGGAATGGTTGTAGGAGAATAGTGGTTCATCCTATTCCTTCACTAAGTTGGTCCAGTCTGCTTTTTGAAGAAGAAGAGTGGAGAGGGTCAGACTGGAGATGTTACTGCAGTAGTTACTTTGTGCTTTTAAGACATTCTTGGAATGATATATAACCCATCTTTAGAATGCCCTTGCCCTACTTGGGAAAACACAGTACTTTTCAGGGTCTCTCACTTTGCCTCTCTCACTCCCCCTTTCTCTCTCTCTCTCTCTCTCTCTCTCTCTCTCTCTCTCCCCCCCCCCCCTTCTTAGAAAAGGCTTGAGAAGGGAACTTTGTTAAAATACTAAAGAGCATCTAAGGGAATCAGTTGCATTCAAAACACTTTTAATGTTAGAGGAAATTTGACATGTGAAAAGGTTTTTGTAAAAAGCAATCTTAAATGATGTAGGTATTTCCGATGAATTTTTTTTTTTGGCCCTGTAGGAAAAACTTGTAGCTAATAGCAGAAAGACCCATTTCACATGAAATAACAGTGAGTTCAAAAGTAATAGTAAATACAACACAAATAATTAAACATATTTTAACTGTCTATATTGACGTCAGCAAAGAGCACCATGCCCACACCTTAATTACCTTAAGCATTTATGAAGCAGTTTCATACCACCCCAAATTAATTTCTCCTTCAGCCCACCTCTTATGTGATGTAAAACCAGACATTTATATCACATTCTAAATACCCTTTCAAGCACTTCATATTCAACTGAGGGAATACTCTTCTTGCTAGTCATGATTATTTAGCATCTTCTATTTATATATGCCATTTAATGAGTGAAAATTTCCCAGTGGCTGTGAAATTCTAGAAAGTAAATCAGAACAGAGGACACATTGACCAGTAGATAATTACAGGCCCTGGAGGATTGATAACAACACATATTTTAGGAAGGAAGTGGTGAAGTCAATTAGGCAAAATCTACGGAAGTGAAATGGCGAGCTGTCCAGTGTGCTCTGAATTTTGAGTCCTTATCCTCTGAAAACCCAGGAGCTCTTTGATGTGATGTTTTCCTTTTCCTTATTTATAGAAATACTTTATCTTTTAAGAGCATTATTAGGTTCACAGCAAAAGCAAGAGGAAGGTACAGAGATTTCACACGTATCCTTTGTCCCCATACAAGCACAGCCTCCCCCATTACCAACACCCCCCACCAGAGTGGCACGCTGGTAACAATCCATGAGCGAACATTGACACATCATTGTCCCCCAAAGTCCATAGTTTACATTAGGTTTCCCTCTTGGTATTTCACATCCTATGGGTTTGAACAAATGTATAAAGATGTGTATCCACCATTGTAGTATCATACAGAATATTTACCCTTCCTACGAACCCTCTGTGTTCTGCCTATTCATCCCTCCCTTTCCTAAAAACCCTGACAATCACTGATTTTTCTTTTTTTTTTTGAGATGGAGTTTCGCTCTTGTTGCCCAGGCTGGAGTGCAATGGTATGATCTCAGCTCACCGTAACCTCTGCCTCCCAGGTTCAAGCGATTCTCCTGCCTCAACCTCCCTAGCAGCTGGGATTAGAGGCATGTGCCACCATGCCCAGCTAATTTTGTATTTTTAGTAGAGACAGGGTTTCTCCATGTTGGTCACGCTGGTCTCAAACTCCCGACCTTAGGTAAGCCGCCCGCCTTGGCCTCCTAAAGTACTGGGATTATAGGCGTGAGCCACCGCGCCTGACCCTGACAATCACTGATCTTTTTACTGTCTGCATAGTTTTGCCTTTTCCATACTGTCATCTAGTTGGAATAATACAGTGTGCGTTGCCTTTGCAGATTGGCTTCTTTTCCTTAGTAATAGGCATTTAAGTTCCTTCCATGTCTTTCCACAGCTTGATAGCTCATTCTTTTTAGGGCTGAATCATATTCCATCATCTAAACGTACTTCCTTTCATTTTTTTTAGTCCTTCAAATGATTAATCTTTCTTTCCACTCTCTTTTGCCTGTTTATACAATCCAAGGACACTTAAAAACTCCTTGCTATAAGAGATTATTCTTGTATGACTAAGAGTTTATAAATGATCCAGAGTTGTAGAAAGCAATCTGTTTTAAGAAGAAGTAGAAAGAAGGAGCAGAAAGAATACATGCTTTGGAGTTGCCTTTTAGCAGTTCTGGCAGGTTGAATGTGAAAGCTAACATAGCCCCTTGCAAGGCTCTCATGACTACTAACAGGGAAAATATAGAAGCGAGTCTGCTACCGAGTGGGTTCTCAGTCCGTAAATGTTGTTTCCTTCACTTTCAATTACTTGAAGAGTTTATTTCCTTTAGCAAGTATTTACTTAGAGACTTCTGTGTGGCATGTTTTGGGACTACAGAGATGTGAAAGAGTTCCTTCTTCTGGAGGACTTCATAGTGTAAAAGAAAGGTAGAAAAATAAACAGGCGGCCGGGGACAATGGCTCACGCCTGTAATCCGAACACTTTGGGAGGCTGAGGCGAGTGGATCACAAAGTCAGGAGATCGAGATCAGCCTGACTAACATGATGAAACCCCATCTCCACTAAAAATACAAAAATTAGCCGGGCATGGTGGCATGTGCCTGTAGTCTCAGCTACTTGGGAAGCTGAGGCAGGAGAATTGTTTGAACCCAAGATATGGAGGTTGCAGTGAGCTGAGATTGCGCCACTGCACTCCAGCCTGGTGACAGAATGAGACTCTGTCTCAAAAAACAAACAAACAAACAAACAAAACAAAACAAAACAAAAAAAACCTTACACTGATTGAAAAACTTATTGTAACATTAGAAAAGCCAGAGTCTGGGGGGAAAAACACAAGGCTCAAAAGGTTCAATTTAACAACAATTTATTGAGCATCTACTGTTTTATATATTTTTCTTTGCTATTGAGATGTATATGTTACCACTAATAATAACAACAACAACCACAATGAACCAAAAAGATCCCTGTCTGAGGAACCAGGGCAGGGTATGTGTGTATGTGTACAGAAATAAACATTAAATATCATAAGTTGTATGACATTTATAAGTAAAATGCATCTCACTTTAGAGGGTAGTAAGTAATAATGAAAAGCTGCAGAAGAGAAAAGATCAGGGTAAGTAGGATGGGTCAGGTTGGGGTAGGCAGTTTACAATTTCAGATAGGGTGGTCAGAGTAAGCACAGTTGGCCCTTGAACAACATGGGTTTGAACTGCGTGGGTCCACTTACATGTGAATTTTTTTTTTCAATAAGTATATTGGAAAGTTTTTTGGAGATTTGTGACAATTTGAAAAAACTTGCAGATGAACCAAATAGCCTGGAAATACTGAAAAAATTAGGAAAAATGTATGTCATGACTGCATCAAGTTTATGTAGATATGAGTCTATCACTTACTATCATAAAATATACACAAGTCTTATAAGGGTAAACATTTATCAAAAAGTGAACACACAGACTGTATGTGGCATCATTCATAGTAGAGAGAAATGTAAATGAATGTAAAGAGGCAGGATGGAATCATAACTGCATGAAATTAACTGCAGCACATACCACACAACTGTGGTAATTTTGTAGCCACCTCCTGTTGCTATTTCATGAGCTTAAGTGTTGTGAGTATCCGCTTAAAACTGTGTGACCCTAATCATCTCTGCCTGAGCAGTTAATCTCTCCAGTACATTGTGTATGGAAGTAAAAAGTGATGTCTCAAGGTTCTGGCACATTGTGTTTACTGCAATACCATAAACCTTGAACAACATCATGGGGCTCATACAAAGTACCACCAGTGATGCTGGGAGTGCTGCTAATACGCAGAGAAACATCAGACACGTCTTGTAAACAGGAAACATATTTATGGTATCAATGAATGCAGTATGTTATTGTGAATATATTTCTTCTTCCTTGTGATTGTCTTAATAATATTTTCTTTCCTGTAGTTTGTTGTACGAGTACAGTCTCTAATATATATAATATTTAAAAATTGTATTAATTGGTTGTTTATGCTATTGATAAGGCTCCCAGTCAACAGTAGGCTATTAGTAATTAAGTTTATTGGGAGCCAAAATTTATACATGGAGTTCTGACTGCATAGGTTGGCACCCTAGCCCCTGCATTGTTCAACTGTGGTCCTCATTGAGAAGATGATCTTTAAGCAAAGACTCAAAGGAAGTGAGGAAATTTACTAGGCTAATTTTAGAACAGACTGTTTCAGGAAGAAGGGATTTGTTGAGTGTGCCTGGAGTATTCTAGGAAAAGCCGAAAGGCCAATATGGCTGGAGAAAGAACAAGAGAGAAAGAAGAAAATTGAGGTCGGGAAAGGGAACAAGGCAGAGAGAGATCATATAGGGCCTTAAAGATTGAAGACAAATCAGTGTAACGTATGACGTAGTTTTCAACATTAACTGAATAAACACTATTCGCTACTCGTAATTTTCTATAACAAATATTTCTAATTTCACCATTATAAGTCAACAATCCTCAGAGTTTTTGAAATAGATTTCTGAATAATGCAGGGAGGATTGCTGACCTTATTAAATAGACATACCGAGGAACCTAGCTTTATGATGACAAGATTTAACAAGCAGTGATTCGAGATAAACTTTGTGGAAACTGTCATTTCAATACTTTTTATCCTTCTTTCTACCTAATTAAATAAATGTTAATGGGTGGCCTGGTGCTTTGTACCATCAAAAGCATGTGACGTGTATCAACAGCTTCTTTCCTTAAACATTGTTAAGTGCTATTTAACATATACTTTCAAACAAGAATTTTACAATGGTTGAATGAAAAAATTTAGAGCTTATAGTAACTTATTTTTATATTTCCTGATTTCTCATCAAATATCAGGGAGGATACCCAAAAAGACAGAAGTAAAAGGAAATGTGAAGGAAGCAAAAAAATAGAAGCCCCATGCCTGACATACATAAGACCAAATGTGTCAGTTGCAACAAGAAAGTACATAGGACATCCCTCCCACCATTTTTTGGTTGATACAGATATTTTATTGGTGGTTGTCTGTTTTAGATAGTTGTGCTCTATGAACATTGTTATTATTTAAAATGTTGAGTTATAACAGAAGTATCAATATGTCACAAATTTTGTAAACACACATTTGGAAAATGATACATTTTCCATTTACCATGGTTTATTTCTCCCTACTATTATTGTGTTTTTTGAGCTCTTTCTAATTTTTCTTAGAATAACTAATGATATTAGGCACTTCTTCATGGAGAAAGCATCCCTCTCTTTCTCTCACTGTCAATCTATTTATCATACTTTTCTGTATATACGAAACACATTATTAACCTAACAGAAAAAAGGAAATTTACAAGGAAAAATAGGTATCGTCTAAGAACGTGCCCCTAGGCTTCTGACACACCTGCTTTTGAATCCTGCCACTTCTGTGAGACAAACCTGTTTATTGCTTAATCTATTTAATATTTGAACTTATTATATTTAAATCTACTATCTACCTCACAGAATCATAATGCAGAATAAATAAAATAAAAGTAAAATATTTTATCACACCCCTTTTCGAAGGACAAATGTTTGACCTTCTAGCAATGTAACAATCAGAGCTTATGCAAATGGGACATCTTATAAATACTTATAAGCATAAAATGAGCTCAAAAGACTGTAATTTCCGGGACTAAAGCCAAAACTGGAAATAAAAATCAGAATAGCAAGGAGACCCTGAAAACCCACCGTGACTGGGGACTAGGTATGTGATGGCCAAATAGTGGTTGCAGGTGCATGTGAAGTGAAAGAGCTCGGAGCAAGTGTCATGCATGAATGTTAAACCCCAACTCCACTCCTTTTCCTTGAACTGTGCTGGGAAGCCTGGATGGGAAAAACTAGTCAGTCATGATGAATTTGTTCCTTTGGTCCTTTCTCAGATGCAAACGTAAAATTTTCTTGTAACCCAAGGTGCAGGAGACACGCATAGAATCATGAGTCACTGCTAAAGACAAACTCAAAAAATAATAAAAAATATTTCTACAATAAATATATGAAAAAATCCCATCAAAGAGCATAAATTTATACAATTATTATTTGTCAATTAAAAAAATCTAGTGAGGAAAGCAAATGATGTCACAAAGATGAGTGTTAATTGCATAGGAATTGGAAATACTAGAACAATTTAAAAATTTTACAAAAGATTAAAATGATGAAAAAGAGAAGTCAATTTTCTCCCCCTGCCTTTTTTTTTTTTCTTTCTTTCTTTTTTTTTTTTTGAGACAGAGTCTCACTCTGTTGCCCAGGCTGGAGTGCAGTGGCGCGATCTCGGCTCACTGCAAACTCCAGCTCTCGGGTTCAAGGGATTTTCCTGCCTCAGCCTCTGGAGTAGCTGGAATTATAGGCATGCACCACCACGCCCAGCTAATTATTACATTTTTAATAGAGACGGGGTTTCACCGTGTTGGCCAGGCTGGTCTTGAACTCCTGACTTCAAGTTCTGCTTGCCCCAGCCTCCCAAAGTGCTGGGATTACAGGTGTGAGTCACTGTGCCTGCCAGTGAGAAGTAGATTTCAAGTAAAATAAAAGATTATAAAAAAGAAACAAGGGATTAGAAAATAAAGTCGTAGGAATGAAAAATAGGATCACTAAAATTAAATACTCAATGAATGTGCTAACAGCAGACTAGATACAGATAGGAACAGAATTTTATAGGCACTGGTATATTTGAAGAAACTATATCCAAAATACACCTTGAGAGATAGTATCTGAGCAGATACAGGACACAGAATGTAGAATGTACACATGCCCGTGGGGCTGGGCCTCCAGGCTAACACGACCAAGCAACAGTTGGCCCTGTGTGTCTCCGTGTGTTCGTTTCCAGTTGCTGCTGGAACAAAGTACCACAGTTTCACCAGTTTGTTCATCATTGAATCAACATCACGCTATTTGAATACTGTGATTTCATAAGGAATCTTGTTGGTAGTGAAGAAATTTCAAATCTGTTCTTAAAATTTGTTTTGCTTTTTTTTTGTTTTTGGTCCTTTCCATTTCCATATAAAATTTAGAATCATCTTATTGGAAAACACCTGCTGGATGAATGGGGTAAGATTGAATATGTAGGCAGATTTGGGGAGAACTGGCGTCTTTACAAATGAGTCTTCAATTCATGAGTATGGTGTGTTCATTTACTTAGTTATTCTCTCAGTGACAGTTTAGTTTTCAGTAAATCAATGGGCACGTCTTTCAATAAGTTATCCCCGTGTGTCTGGTTTTTTGCATACTGTTGTGTATGGTATTGATTTTTATTTTGTTCTTCAATTTTTAAGAGTAATATGTACATATATACTATATGAGTTTGCATCCACCAACTTTGTTAAATTCTTTAAAAATTTTTATAGTTTGAGTTCTTTTGGCTTTTCTGTGTATGCAATCCTGTCATCTGTGAATAATTACATGATTACTTTCTTCCCAATAATGATACTATTTATTTTGGCCTTATTGCACTGGCTAGGTGTAATAGAGGTGATGAACATCTATGTTGTTTTCTGATCTCAGGAAGAAAGCTTTCAGTGATTCTTCTGTTATGTGTAATGTTAGCAGTAGGTTTTTTCATACATAATATTTATCAGAAGGAAGTTCCCTTTTAGACTTCATTTGCTGAGAATTATTTTCTAATCATGAAAGGATATTAAGTTTCATCAAATGCATTTTCTGCATGTCATTTCTCTCATTTATTCTATCAATGTGGCAGACATAAAGCTATTAGTTGCCAATATTGAGACAATTGAGGAAATTTGAATATGGACTGTGTATTAGATAACATAGTTAAAGCAATCTTAATATTTTTATTATGATAATAGAATTCTGTTTATGTAAGAGAGTGTCCTTGTGTTTAGGGTATACATGTTGAGATTTTTACACCCAAAACTTATTTTTAAGTGCTTGTACAATAAATAATATCTATCTCTGTATCGAGGTCCATGAAAACATATACAAGTTGTATATCTCTCTCTTGTTATTTCGCCATCTCTCTATCTACAAATGTAGCAAAATGCTGACAGTTGGTGAATCTAAGTGAACTGTAAGAGTGCCTGGAGTATTCCTTTAATCTTACTATAGGTTTGCAAATAAAAGACGTTTGGTGGAAAATAAGGATAAATCAAATGCAGATTTAATATTGAACTTTTTACCCTTTTAAGTAACTGTATTTTATTTCCATTGCAAAGGTAATATTTATAAAAGCATTTGTATGTGAAACCCAAAGAAATCTCACTAAATGTAAAAACTGAAGTTAAAGAGACATAATTCTCTTACCATATGAAATGAAATATAACTAAAAATTACTCATAATGTTTAACTATAATATAAACACTTTTAAATTTTAAGTGAAAACCTTAATTATTATTTAGAAGTTAGCAACAGAGATAATCATATCACAACATACCAATCCTGAACAACCAGTAACCAGAGAAAAATTCACATCTTAAATATTTTATTTTGTTGTTACATAAGAAAGATTAAATAATGAACTAACATCCATTATATGCAATAAATATATACACCTACTAGGTACTTTCATAAAAATGAAAGTTAAAAAATTAAAAATTTCTATCTATTTTATGGATGTATCACAATATGTTCATCTAGTCACCTGTTGACAGACATTTGGATTGATTTCAGTTTTGCTTACTACAAATAATACTGCTATGAATATCTGCATACTACTCATACGGGAATACATTTTTATTTATTAACTTATTTTTGGTAAATACTAGGAGAAGAATGGTTGTGCCATGTGGTAGGTATATATTTAACTCTTTAAGAAACTGTTAAACTCTTTTTAAGTGGTTATACCATATTAGCATTTCCACTATCAGAGCATGAGGCTTCTAGTTGCTTTGCATCCTTAGGGTCAGTTTTGTAAATTCTAGTCATTCTAATAGGTGTGTTACAGAATCTTACCGTAGTTTGAATTTGCATTTCCCTAATCATTAGTGATGTTGAGTATCTATTTATTACTCATTTGTCATTTAGTTGTATTCTTTGGTGAAGTGTCCAAATATTTAGCACAACATTTTGTTAGATTATGTGCCTTTTTAAACATTGAGTTGTAAGACTTTTATAAGTATTCTTGGTACAAGTCCTTTTTCAGATGTGTAATTTAGAAATATCTTGTTTCAGTCTGTGGCTCATTTTTTCAATCACTTACCATTGAGTGAAAGAGCAAAAGTTCTAAATTTTGATAAAATCCCATTTATCTTTTTATTTCTATTTTTTGGCTTAGAAATCATGCTTTTAGAAGTCTTATGTAAGAAATCTTTACCTTGGGAGCGGGGTGGGGACAGGGGCAATCCCCACCCCCATCCTGGCCGATTAAAAAAAAAATCTTTGCCTCACCCAAGGTCAAACATTTTTTTCAATTTCTAAAATACTTTCAGATTTAACATTAAGGTCTATGATTCATTTTGAGTTAATTATTATTATTTTTTGCCTATGGTAAAAGATGTGGAGTGAAGTTTTTTTTTTTTTTTAAATATGGATATCCAATTTTTCCTGTACCATTTGTGGAAAAGGGTATTCTTTATCCACTAATTGCCTTTACACTTTGCTAAATACGAATTAATCGTACATGTGTATGTTCACCTCTGAACTGTATTCTGTTCCATTGTGATTTGTTTATCTTTTTGCCAATACCATACTGTCTTGATTATTATAGCTTTATATTTACTCTTGAAATCAGATAGCATGGGTTCTCTTTGTTCTTTTTAAAAGTTGTTTTGGCTATTTTATGTCCTATGCATTTTCATATAAATTTTAGAATCATCTCGTCAAATTCTACAAAACTATTTTGTAGATTGGATTGACTATATAAATCAGTATTGAAGAGAACTGACATTTAACAACATTCAGTCTTCCAATTCATGAATTCATGAACATGACACGTCACTTCCTTTATCCAGGACTTCTTTAATTTCTCTTAGCAGTTCTTTTCAGTTTTCAGTGTATAAGTCTTGTATAACTTTTGTCAGCTTTATTCTTAAGCATTTCATAGATACTATTGCAAATGACTTATTTTCCAGAAGAGACATAGCTTATTGAATTATATTTTTGGGAATACTACTTTAAAATTTAAATTTCTAATTATTTATTGTTAGTATATAGAAATAGAATGATTTTTGTATATTGATCTTGCTTCCTGGAACTTTGCTACACTCATTTAGTTTAAGATTTTTTAAATCTAAGGTTACGTTTATTGTCTTTTGCGTGTTTAGATCACTGATTTTTTTTTTTTTTTTTTTTGAGACAGAGCCTTGCTCTGTCACCCAGACTTGAGTGCAGTGGCAGGATCTCGGCTTACTGCAACCTCTGCCTCCTGGTTTCAAGAGATTCTCCTGCCTCAGCCTCCCAAGTAGCTGGGAATACAGGTGTGTATAACCACACATGACTAATTTTTGTGTTTTTATTAGAGACAGGGCTTCACCATGTTGCCCAGGCTGGTCTCGAACTCCTGACCTCAGGTGATCCATCTGCCTTGGCCTCCCAAAGTTCTGAGATTACAGGTGTGAGCCAGGGCACCTGGCCAGATCATTGATATTTAATGTAATTGTTAATATTGTTGGAGCAAAAATTACCATTTTGCCTTGGGACAGCAAGAACAGCCACTGTGAGGAAAGGCATGGACCTGCATCCAGATCCTTCTTCTCTATCTCCTCTATAGGACAAAGTCCTTAATCTGCTGAGGAAAGGGCAGCACATTTGTGACCTTCAGATCACAGATGAGAGAGATTTGTCCTGGGCCCAAACCATTAGAAACTTTCTATCATTGAGTGAGAGGCAAGTTCACCAGGAAGACCCTGCCCAGAAGATTCAGGGGCACAATGTCTACCTAAGAATAAATCTGAGCAGCAACAAGAAGGAATGCACATGCCATGTGCCAACAACTGGGGAGAATAGGGCTCCTGAGAGCCACACACACAGGAAAATTCAGATCCTTCAGTAGACTCCTCTCCACAGACCTCACCAGGTGATCACAAGGAAGACTGGGGGCACGGGGAGATGCTGGAGAAAGCTCCTGATAAAGACATACCCGAGACTGGGAAGAAAAATAGGTTTAATGGACTCACAGTTCCACGTGGCTGGGGAGGCCTCACCATCATGGCGAAAGGCAAAAGGCACTTCTTACAGGGCAGCGGGAAGAGAGAAGGAGAAAGAAGCCAAAGCAGAAAGCCCTTATAAAATCAGCAGATCTTGTGAGACTTATACGAGAACAGTATGGGGGAAACCGCCCCCATGATTCAATTGTCTCCCACTGGGTCCCTCCCACAACATGGGGGAATTATGGGAGCACAATTCAAGATGAGATTTGGGTGGGGACGTAGCCAAACCATATCAGTCCCCTTTCTGATGCGGGTCTTTGTGTGCGATTCTCAGGAGTTCTGTACTCTCTTGCTATCCCATAGCAGGACTACAGTAATTTATTAAGAATTTTAGCTGAATTCTTCCTACTAGTTTGATCAGTTTCCAGCACCTCTCCAGACACACATGTGCTCACATTCTGTCTTTTATTTGAAGTTTTTGGATGTGTTTGTTGTCCTTGAGTTCGTTTCTTTGATGGGTTTTAAATAGTTGTGACTTTGCAAATTATCTAGCTTTTTTTTTTTTTCTTCCTTCAGTGGGAGCACGCTCTTTCTAGTTTCTTACATTATAAGCAGACGCCAGAAGTTAGTAAATGTTGTTTGCATGACTGTGTGTGTGTGTGAAATGATGTTAGGATGAGAGAGGTCTTGAAGTTGTACCTCATAATATATTTTACTCCCTAAAGTTACAAATATACTTGAAACAATTCTATAATGGGAGTCTAAATATTTTAAACATCTAAACATTAGAATTTCTGTAAAAGCTCTTTTCAAGCAATTGTTCCTGATTTTACAAAATGCTATGGCAATAAACGAAGCAGGATTTATCATAGTGGTGGTATTTGGTGATGGTGTAATCCACCTGCAGGCAAGTGGCTGGTTAAATCAACTCAGTTCATTAGAGACTGACAAGATGTTGCCTTCTTGCTGGTGATGGAGTGGCTTAATAACTCCATTAAAATATTGCATTGCAACTGTGTGCCTATGGTATATTCATTCTCCCTCTCTTGTCCTTACAATGTTTTGGTTTTAAGAGACATAAACTCTAGATACATTTTAGTCTAGAATGGTTTCAGGTTCCAGATACTATGGATAATCTATATTGTACATTAAAATAAGAACCTACCTTGATATCCTTCTTAATTCACAATATTGTTACAAAGCTCAAAAGAAACGAATATAATAGAAATGAAAGTACTTAGACTCCAAAATTCTATACAAATATAAAGGTTTAGGATAAGAACTGTCTAAACATAGTGGCTTTTTAGTTACAAAATTAACCATTCCTAGAAAAACAGTAAGAAAATGGACTGAATCGTTTTTCAGATTTCTAGTAAATCACAGGCACAGGAAGATTTCTCAGGTCTTCCAAAGATTGTTGCAAAAAATACAGAGAAATTTTAGGAATTGTATCTTTCCTCTGAAAAGATAGTTTCTTTGTTGAACTATCTACCTTTAAGTTAGATGTTAGCACAATTTTTTTTTTTTTAAATCATAGGTAGGCTTGAAGCCTAGCATATAAACATTTTATTTTACAGGGAGGAGTTAACCAAATGTAGGTAGCTCCAACAAGATGTGCCTTTATAAATAAACTAAAATGTCATTGTTGAGGTTACAAGGTGAATATAGTTTGCTAATCATAGGCAATTGCTGTCCTTCTTTTGTCCTTATGCTTTTCTGGTTTTAAGAAGCATAAACCAATCTCAGACATAAATTTTATAAAATCAGAAGTGATTGTTTGAAAAGAGTTCTTTATAACAATTCCATGTCTCTTTCTCAGCCATCTACTTGATGTTAGTTGCATGGTATGAGATGTATTAGAATACATTATAACTGACCTTAAGCTAGTCCACATTGACTGCTGTGCTAGGCGTAATAAAAACCCTTAGCAAATCCATTAAATATTGGTTGGGACTATTTCTTAGTACTTTAAGTGACCAAGACCATTGTATTAGCCAAACGTAAATAAGAAATCTGCAGTCATCAATAGTATTTGTGAGGAATTTCATACACAGTAACATAATTTTCTTTTTGACAGAATCTTGCTGGAGTGCAGTGGCGGCAAGATCTCGGCTCACTGCAACCTCCGCCTCCCGGGTTCAAGTGATTCTCGTGCCTCAGCCTCCCTAGTAGCTGGGATTGCAGCATGTGTTACCATGCCTGGCTAATTTTTGTATTATCAGTGGAGATGGGGTCTCCCTTTGTTGCCAAGGCTGGTCTTGAACTCCTGGCTTCAAGTGATATGCCTGCCTTGGCCTCCCAAAGTGCTGGGATTACAGGTATGAGCCACTGCACCCAGCACAGTAGCATAATTTTAGAGAAGTTCATTCATAGCTGTCCCAGGAAGTAAGAAGGGAAGATTCAGGATAAACCTTCATGTGTGGCTTGCTCTCAAGTGAATCTGGTTAAAATCATCACTGAGCTTAGGATTGAAAGCAGAAATCATACAACATGAAGCCTGAGGGAGAATTATAATATTTGTGAGATAAACTATTCCTCCTTTCAGTATATATTAATTGAACACTCCCTTTATGGAGGTAGCGAATCGTAGGATTCTTTCCTCCTTTAACCAGCAACATTACCCCGGTTCCTTTGTCTCTCCTTCACTTGTGGTAATGGGCTAGTACACCACGATGCCCTTCCCCTCTCAACCATACTGACATAGTTGTTTACATGTAGCAGGCTGTTCCAAAAGTTTACTCCATCTGCCTAACCACAGAGTTTGATTTAGAGGCAAATAAGGGCCCTAAACTTGACCATTGTGAACTCTTAAGACTGAAACTGTCACTTGGAGAAATACAGAGAGAGACACACTGAACTCTGACAACATTATTTGAGACTCAGGGTCCAGTGATACCTAAAGCTAGATGCGCTTCTGAATTGCTAATTTATTAGGCCAAACGTTTTCCTTTATTCTTAATCTAGTTTCTAGTTTTCTAGTTGGGTTTTTGTCACTTGCAACAAAAAGATTACTAATAACTTATTATAAGTCAGGCATAGTTCTGGGTATGTACTGGAGAAATTATGGTGAAGAAGACCAGGCTTTGTACTTGTGGGTGTAGTTGTAGACTTGGCGTGTATGTGTGCACACATGTTGGGGACAGATATCCTAGGCTTTGTGGTTTCTACAATTGTGTTGGAGGAATGACCAAAGATCATAGTCTACTGCTGAAACTTCATGCTTCTGATTCCTCCCCAATTCACTTGAGCTGCTAAATCTGAATTGGGGAGGTATGTTGGCACTAAATACACATGTTTTCATTGCTTGTTTGATCAAGAGAAGGTCTCACAGGTCTCTCATAGGTTTGATCATAAGCTACTATTAGGGAGTTTTAGAAAAATATCTAAAAGTATCAGTATTTTGAAAAATATTTGCATATGTGCAATAAACATCCTAACTTCTGTGACTAGGAATTGGAGATCAGGAAATATTGTGGGATGATGAGGACATAATCACCAGATAGAAAACCATGATGGAGGTGCTGAATGGAAAATTTTATTCTTTTTTTTAGACAGTCACACTCTGTTGCCCAGGCTGGAGTGCAGTGGTGTGATCTCAGCTCACTGCAACCTCTGTCTCCCGGGCTCAAGTGATTCTCCTGTCTCAGCCTCCCAAGTGGCTGGGATTACAGGTGCACACTGCCATACCCGGCTAATTTTTTGTATTTTTAGTAGATACGAGGTTTCACCATGTTGGCCAGGCTGGTCTTGAACTCCTGACCTCAATTAATCTGCCCATCTCAGCTTCCCAAAATGCTGGGATTACAGGCGCAAGCTTCTGTGCCCGGCCTTGGAAAATGTTGTTATAATGGAAAACATAAGTAGGATTTAAGAGAAAAGGACAATAAAATTAGAAATATGAAAGAAAATAGGACAGATAGCAAAGCCATATCTAGAGGATTCAATCTAAATTGTAATCAGAACCCCAAAAGGAAAAATAGAACAGATGAGAGAATCAGAAGCAATAGTTAGAGAAATAAGAGAAGAAACAACATTACCTTAAAAATGATGTTAATCTACTAATAAAAAATGCTCAGTGCTCAGCAAAATAATAAATACGAAACAATACCTAGAGTCATGCTTCCTAAAGCGTGTCCCATATACCAATATTCTTATTTGATGTTCGTCTGAAAAATGATTTTGTGGCCTGGAAAGTTTGGAAAATTTTGCATAATTTAATGGCTTCTGAAAGATTCACATTGTACATTTGCTAGTTCAGTAAGATAATACTAAAACAGACAAACAAATCTAACATATTTTAACACAGAGTTTACCTAACTTATATGACCACTTTTTTTGTGATAACACTAATAAAATGTGTCCGAATAGAGTTCCACAGAATTTATTTTGGTGAAATAATGACTTAAACATTTCCTGATGACATCATTAAATTTTAATATATTGATATATCTATTTCTATCTATATCAGCTCTATATATACATCTTCAATTACTATTTCTATCTCTACATCTCTATCCCAATTTCTATGAATGCTTAACGTTAAAAAACTATACATATTCATAAAATAAGAAATGAAATGACTATTTTCTAAACCAATGAATTAAGAAAACACATTATGAGTGATTTTAAAAAAAATTATTGCATTTTACTCAGACTTGACACTAAATTTATATTAATGTAATAATTACTAATAAATGAGTATATATTTCTATAAATTGAAGTCAACAAATTTTGGTAATATAGATAGTCTTAAAATTTTTTATATCCTTTAAGCTAGTGATTTTAATCCTGGAAATCCAGTCTAATGACTTCATATGAAGAATGGACAAAGAATATACAAGAGAGTTCATTTCATCTTTAAAAATAAAGATATGAGTCATACAAAATGTTTTAAAAGTTGCCTATTTGGAAACCATGTATCTGATAAGGGGTTAATACTCAGAATACGTAAGGAATTCATATAACTTGATAGCAAAAAATCCCAAATAACAAAATTAAAAAATGAGCCAATAACCTGAATAGACATTTTTCCAAAGAAGACATGCACATGGCCAACAGGTGTATGAAAAGTTGCTCAGCATCACTAATCACCAGTGAAATGCCAATTAAAACCACAACGAGCTATCAACTCACATCTGTTAGGATGTCTATGTGAAAAAGACAATAGAAAAGTGTTGGAGAGGGAACATTGTTGTACATTGTTGGTGGGAAAGTAAACTGGTACAGTCTATAAGGTAAACAGTATAGAGTTTCCTCCAAAAATTAAAAATAAAACCACTATATGATTTAGCAATCCCACTTCTGGGTATGTACTGAAAGGAAATAAAGCAGTGTTTCCATATCTACACTCCCATGATTGTTACAGCGTTAATTCACGATAACCAAGATATAGAAGCAACCTAAGTATCCATTATTGGATGAATGGGTAAAGAAAATATTTTGTATTTTATATTTTATAAAGAATTATATAATATATACACACACACACACATATATATATACACACACACATACACATATAATTCAGCCATAAAAAGAAGGAAATCCTATCATTTGCAACAACATGGAAGTATCTCGAGGACATTATTCTGAATGAAATAAGCCGGGTACAGAAAAACAAAAACTGTGTGATCTCACTGATGTTTGGAATCTAAAAAGGCTGAACTCATAGAAGCAGAAAGTAGAATAGTAGGTGCCAGGAGGTGAGGAAAATGGGAGATTTTGGTCAATGGATATAAACTTTCAGTTACAAGGTGAATAAGTTCCGGGGATCTGATGTACACTGTGGTGATTATAGTTAATAATACTGTGTTGTTTACTTGAATTTGATAAGAGAGCAGATTATAAGCATCTTCACCCTTCTCTACCCTCACACAAATTGTAACTATGGGTTGTGATGAGTGTATTACTTAACTGGCTATGGTAATCTGTACACTATGTATATGTATATCAAATAATCACATTGTACACCTTGAATATATATATATATCTTTTATTTGCCAATTAAATATTTTAAAATTAAAAAATTCTTGTTTACATTTCACTATTATGTTGACTGAGTTTGTGGTGGAATTTTGAGAAAAGTATCCTTGCATGTTAAATCATTGGTTTAAAAATTTTTTTTCTTCTCTTTTTTATGGTAGCAATACATGTCTACTGAGGAAAATTACAAAAAAAGATAAAAGTAGAAAGGTATGTCAATGCAAATATGACAAAGGATGCTACAAGGATGATTAGGTATTGTGCATATGCCAGGAAATATTTTTCAAATGAGTGAGTCAATAAATGAGAGAATAGGTTCTGGCTGACTCATGGTTTCGGTAAGCTCCTGATGGATTGAACTTATGATATTTCAGTGCAAATTAACATTTAGCATTCCTTCCAATAACTATCCTTTTATAAGCAGTTTCCTTGAAAACACTGTGACTATAAACAGCCCTCCCCAAAAAGCATATAAATCGCTTATGAATGAGGAAATGAATATTTTATACGCCATAGAATTTTATGTTCAATAGTTTTGTGATAGAGTGAAGTTAAAATGGATGATATGGGACTATGTACTCCTTTGTTTTATACCTACATTTTTAAGAACTGCTATACAGCTGTTGAACGACTCTTAAAATGTCTCAAGACATTCATCATTTGGTGCACTGTGTAAATGAAACTTGGCACCAGCAATAATCAAGAAACTTGAGTGTCAGCGATGGCTCCCAGTAGGAGACAGGACATGCTTCCTGGGACCAGATGGAAGCCCAGGACATAGGGGAGCAGCAGCAGGAAGGGGTGGAAACCTGGAACAATCAAAGACACTGGCAGCAGTTCCCAGGGAGAGAATTAACTATTGGAGATGAAGTTCAAATAAGGGCCTTGCAACTCACATCACACCCAAGCAGGCAGTAAGTGTCTAAGGAGAAATCTACTGGTGTTACTTAAGAAGGGCAGAATGGAGACAGCAGGATATCAATCAAAATAAGTCCCTTTTAGGAATTCAGCCCAAAATTAGGAAGAACGGAAACAAGAATGACCCCTTGATGGAGGATACTAGTTGGAATGTGTTAATAATGAAAACAGGAGGATGTCTAATATCTGAATCTTCCAAGTCTCCAGAGTTGTCTGTGGGGTCGTTTGATAAGAAAAGAGTTCTGAGATTAAGGTCTTAACACCAGGTGGTCAGTGTATGCAATATCAGTGTGGAAGGAAACCTGAGACTCGCTAGAGCCATAGGATGAAGGAGTGGGAATTTTGGCATAAGAGCGGGCAATGTAGGAATGAAAGAAAAACAGGTTATCTTTACTTCTAACACCATAACAAACCTCAATGACTTGGAAGGTTTATTAAAACAGGTTGTTTGCCTCCACTCCTAGTTTCTAATTCTGGAGTGGAGTAGGGCCAAAGAATTTGCATTTCTAACAAATTCCCAGGTGATGCTGATGCCACCTGTCTGGGAACCACGCTTTGAGAACTACTACACAGAGGATGCCGTGCTATATAGGAGGCTGGGAGGAAAAAGTAAGGATACCAATCCTAAGGCGGATAGAGACAGGGTGAAATGCAAACACGTTGGAGCCGCTCTGGGAGACACTGAATTCTGATCAGTATCTCTTGTAAAAATGATATGTCATTCCAAATAATCTAGGTACTCTACTTCAAGGAGGTGACTCCTCACTCTTTAAGCCTGACCTGTGTGTACTGACTTCCTTTCAAAAAGTAGACTATGGAAAGAGGTGAAGCGTGGAGTAATTTATTGTGCAGAAACTTGACCAATACTACTTCAACCAGGTGATTAAGGTCAACATCATCGGATATAAGTCATGATGATAGCATGTACCATGATACGTTGGTATGTTGTGATAAAATAGCACTTCATCTCTGTGGTTTTTCTTTCAAAAACACTTAACCATAATCTAACCATGAAAAAAAAAAAAATCAGACAAATCCCAGATGAGGGATGTTCTACAAAGTACTTGTCTAATACTCTTCAACATGGTCAAGGTCATCAGAAACAAGGCAGGTCTGAGGAACTGCACCGCCAAGAGGAGCCTAAGCAGACATGATGACTGAATGTAATGGCATCCTGGAAGAGAAAAAAGATGTTGGGGAAAACCCGAGGAAGTCTGAATGAATAATGGACTTCAGCTAATCATAATGTATCACTATTGGTTCATTAATTGTTAATAAATATGCCATACTAATATAAAATGTTAATAACAGGGGTAACTGGGTGTGGAATATGTTGGAACTCTCTGTACTATCTTTGCAATGTTTCCATTCTAAAGAATAACGTTTGCTAAAAAACATCCAAAACTTGGAAATATGGCAATGTAAAGTGGTATGCCACGTTCCTTCCTGGCAAGGTACAGACCTTTACATGAAAGGTTCATGTCCAAAATAGATATTGGGTGCCTGAATTGTGAGAGTGCAAGGGAGACAGTGAAATTCTCTTTTAAATATTTTTAGCACATTGCCTTTTGTGTATGCTACTTATGATGGTCTTTGGAGAAACTGGTCTGATTGCTATAGGAAGAATAGTTGTTTGTCTTCTGAGCCATTGATTTTTTGTTTTAAAATTTATGGATAATGTGAATCATGCCACAGATGGTGTCTCCTTCGTTGTGACACTGCTAGACAATTTTGTGACCTACCCCTCGCAGATTAGCAGGGTCTTTCAGCATGCACACCATTCACCCGGAACAATCTTTGTTTCATGGAACCCCCTTTTCTGGCACTTTCTTTACATTTACATAAGCCACATTTATTCTGTGAGTAAATGAAGAAGATATTTGGTTTGCCTTTTTATCCCCCTATTTTACAAAAAGTTCATTCAATAAATACAACTGTTAAATATTTCCTTTTGGATTCATTTCTAAAACATTCAAGTAAACAAATATTATTAGATCAATATCAATTTCTTCTATTTTTCCTATTTAAAGGCTAGCACTTCCCTTAGTACCGCTAGTTCCTACATTCCTATCTTATTGTTGCCTTTTAACCTGGTCAAAATTCTTCAGAGGGTTATTTCATTAACTAGAACTAATCTATTGGCTGTTTTTCACTCATTAAAATACTTATTATGAAATATTTTTTATTAAATTTTAATCTATTTATTTATTTTGAGACTGGATTTTGAGACTGGCTAATTTTTGTATTTTTGGTAGAGATGGTGCTTCACCATGTTGCCAAGGCTGGTCTCAAACTCCTAGGCTCAAGCGATCCACCCACTTCGGCCTCCCAAAGTGCTGGGATTACAGACGTGAGCCACTGCTCCTGGCCGAAACATTTCAACAACAAAAATCTCATTGATTGCCTTTGGAAAATGCTAGGGAACCAACTCATTATTTTGAAAAGTGATATATAAAAGGTAAGAATTAGGCATTTGCTCTTCATTTCCAATATGAACTGAATTTAAACAGTTGATGAGGGAAGATTTTATTTAAAGGAGAATTGCGGCTAATAAATGAAGAACACATAACAGCATTAGAAAATTACAATTTTGTAACCACAAATGAGTGACAGGATTAGGTAATGATCATCAGTTGCTGCTATCATCACAAACATGGAGAAAAACAGAAATTATGTACTTCCTGATAGCAACATACTATGTCACTTAAAAAATATTCTTACCATGAATCAAACCTGAATCTAGTCATGACTCTAGGCCTCATGACTAAATTACAGGAAATTCAGGGGGCAGAGGAACAATTAATATTGAATGTGATCAGCAAAGTTCAGACTGTGAGAAACACTACAGGAAAAAATGATCAGTTTTCTTTTGGTACATAAGCTGCAAAGGAAAATGAAGTGGAGTGAAACCTATGGGTTGAGAGAGACTTAAGACATGTACCAACCAAACGTTATAAATTTGGATTTGAGCAAATTTTTTAAAAAAATAAAAAATTGGGACAATTCATAATTTGACAATATTAAGGTATTGCTAATTTTAAAGACATAATATGGTATTGTGATTATCTTAAAATGTTCTTATCTTTTGGATACACATACTGATTTTTTATTTTTATTTTTATTTTTTAAATTAAAAAAATTTTCAACTTTTAAGTTCAGGGGTACAAGTGTAGGTTTATTACATAGGTAAGCTTGTGTTATGGGGGTGTGTTATACAGATTATTTCATCACCCAGGTATTAAGCCTAGTACCCATTAGCTATTTTTTCGGATCCTCTCCCTCCTCACAACTCTCCACCCTCTGAAAGGCTCCAGTGAGTGTTATTCACGTTGAGGTATTAATGGATGAAAAATATAATTCCTTCAGTTTCTTTAGAAATAATGCTTGTGTGGGGTTTTTGATGTGACTATGTCTTGAGCAAGGTAGTCTATGAAATTACAATAGTTGAAGCTGGATAATGTATAATACATAGTGCTGTGTTATACTATTTTTCTACTTTTGTATGTATTTAAAATTTTCCATAAAGTAAGGTATAAAATATAATACTCATGTTTAAAATATAATACTAATATAGTGACAACCCATGTCCACAACTCCAAGTTTAAGGAGAAACATTAGGGATGTAGCCAAATTTCTCTTTGTGCTCTTCCCCAATTACATTTCACTTGCTTTCCTTCAGGCATACCGTTTCCCAGAATTTATCATTTTTTACTCCCATTGATACCTTTCCAATTTTACTACATGTATGTATATGTGTAAACTTTACAAAGAATTTCTTGCACATTAAAAAACTCTTATTTGTGGTAGTGTATTGTATATATACAAATATATTCAACATTATATTTGTGGGGTTCATTAATGTTGATACATGACACAAAGCTTTAGTTCATTTTTTTCACTGTTGTGTAGTATTTCATTGTAGGAATATAAATTTGTCTATCTATTACCTGTTGATGAATATTTGGGTTGCTTCCAATTATTTGCGATTATAAATAATGCTGTATGAAACTTGTATACGTATTTCCTTGGCATCCAGAGCAAGAATTATTCTAGGGCTTGTTGCTAGAAGTAGAAATGTTAAATTTTATGGCATGCACACCTTAAACCCTACTAACTATTGCCAGTGGCTTTCCAAGTGTTTATACCAATTCCAATTTGCATTTTTCTACCAGCAATGGCTAAAAGTTCCCATTTCTCAAACTTTGACAAATATTTGCCAATATTTTAATTTTTGTAAAATTGATGGGTATGAAATAGTATCCCTTTTTGTGTGTTATTTTGCATTTCTCTGATATCTAGTGAATTTGAGCACCTTTTCACATGCTGTTGGTCATTTGATTTCCTTTTCTGTAAACTCCCTGTTCATATCTCTTCCTCCTTTCTCTATTGTGTTCGCTTTTTATTATGCTGATTTGTGGTAGTTCATATATATTTACTATACTTTTTGTTATTTCTGTATATTTCAAATATCTTCTCCCAGTTTTTCACACTCTTGTAATTTTCACATTCTTTTAATTATATTTTTCACACTCTTTTAATTATATTTTTGATCCATGGAAGTTTTAATGTTAATTTAAATGTATCTGTCCTTTTGTTTGTGGTTTATGCTGTCTGTATTTTAAAAATTCTTTCCCTTCCGTAATGCAATAGGAAATCGTGTATTTTCTTTTCAAAGTTAAAAAAATTTGATCATTTAATTTGGACCTAAATCCAGCAAGGACAGTGGAGAATATGTGTTTTTTGGTGATGGAATAGCATTCTCAGCTTTCTTCCTGTCTGAGAAATGGGAAACCCAGAAGCCTTTTTACACATAGAACAGGGTAGTACAACTTTTGCTGATACATCTCTCTCAAAAACTTTGTGGGTTTTCTGTATATCTGTTTCCAGTTAACTCTATTTGCCCAAAAATATACTCACAATTATTTGTAATACATCCTTTTCTCTATACTTAATTACAAGTATTTTAAGCGTATTGCATCTGTGGGACCATGTCCCTAAATGTTATAGATACTGTTTTTGTCAGTAAGATAGCCTACTAAAACCATCTGGAGATGGCTACACTCTTGCCTTGGTCTTTGATACGGGGCTATAACCTAATCTGAAAATCTTCTACTGGCTGGAGAAGATGGAGAAGGGAAAGAGTTTAGTGTTTTAGTCAATAATCTCATTCTGCTTGCAAGGTGTCCAGTAGTTTTCTGAGGTTGTACCTTCCTCATAGAGCCTTTCCAAATGCATCTAAAAGCAACTGATTCACACTTTCAATGTTTTGCCTGGAAACCTTCTAGCACATGTTTACATATTTATTTTCTTTCTTTATCTCAGGTGACAGTGGTGCCCATCTTTTGGCCACTGTGTAACACAAGTTGTTATTTTTCTAGCCACCCATAACAGTTTTGTCACAAATTGTCCAGCCTCCTATGAAGTTTCTTTGTCTTCTGTTGTCCTATACCCAAATCAATACCACACATGTTAGCTTTTCATTTTAGCATTTTATCCAATAAAGTCATGTAATTCTTGCAACTTTACAAGACAGGTACTGTTATTACTCTGTTTGTGGCTGAGAAAATGGGGACTCTCCTCTGATACAGGAGTTTGATATTAATAGATATCCAATAGATTTTGCTAGATAAAATGAATAAGCAAATACTTTTTCTGATTAATCCTAATACTTGAATATTCCATTCATATTGCACATATTTAAATACCTTTTATGAAATTTAGTGTATGTTTACTGGACTGAAAAATGTTTCTTTGATCTTGTTTGTTTATTTCTTTATGCATCTTATGTTTTTCTTACCTGATAGCTTTCCCCTAGTTAAGGTAGGCTACGTTGTTTTCTTAGAACCAATATTTCTTGAAAATATTGTTTTCTTGGAACAAAAATACTTCTTAATATTCTCAGAGGAAGAGAGTATACAGATATAGAGAATAAAAAAATAGTGATACAGCAAAACTCTTATTTTTCACGATATAAGAGAACTAATGAAGCAAAGTAAATATTTGGATTTTATTTTTGGCTATGAATTCCCCTAACTATAAACAGCAGGTAGTATATGTAGTATTTGTCCAGCACCAGATGACTCACAAGAGATAGAACATACAGTTCTGCTTTTGATAATAGTCCAAAGAATGTATAGTTCTATTTTTGATAACATTTCAATACAATTCAAGGGGAGAATAAAACTATTAATGCTAAATAACCACAGAATTATGGCCGTATAAATTTATTTGTGTGGGCTGAAAAAGGAGATACACTATGGATAAGAAAGGAGAGATGAATTGGAGTTTTCGAAGTATCTTTCTTAGTACTGATGGGATGTGAACATGCTGATAGATTTGTTATGAATAGGTGGAAGAAGGTGAACATATGCTGGAGTATAAGCCAGAGCCAATAATGCACTTTGTATTTTGATATATAAATTGGGACACTAACTGCTACAGAGCAGGGCATTTGAAGCAGGACTGAAGTCTGGATTAATGCCATGAATTGGTACCTAGCACTGGCTGGGTGAATAGCAGCAACTAAATAAGTATAGTAGAAGGGAAATGACTGAAATAATGCATTATGGGGAGAAAAGAATCAACTTTTGTTGGGCTTTGGCAGCCAGATCAAAAAGTTAGGTTTGATGTCATACGTGATGGGGAACATTTTTTTTTTTCCACTCAGAGTTATTAGAAGCTAACACTTTGCTCATCTTCCAGGTTAGACACATGGAAATCAGCTTTTCTCTCTTCTCTATCTTCTCACTGCTGGTACTGTAAATTAGGCTAACATCTGTTCACAGCTGTACTACCATTGAAGGTTCCTGGTGATTCTCCATATCTGTGCTGTATGCTCTTCTTGGGTTAAATACTGCTGGCAAAACTTCACTATTGCTTGACAATATACAAAGGTTCCATATTGCGTTTAAGGTACATTTTAATCTCCATACTTTAAAGGCCTATACTGTCTGTTTTTTTAATTTTCCCCTAGTTTTCCATATCTCCCTGCAGACCTTTCTTCTTCAGTAATTATGTGTACTCTGGTTGTTCCCAGTCCATACCAAAGTTTGTTCTAGACTAAGTTAATTTATTCCTTGTAATTTCTCAGGCCAGAGGCTGTACTTTACTTTCAAACTTACCTCATCACTTATTAATTTTTTCACCTGGTGCTCCTTCAGTTAAAAAAAAAATGATTTCAGAATGCCTTTATTCCATTTCCCTAACTCCCAGACCTAATTAATAAGCATATTTAAGAAATGTAAAGACTATCATTCCTTTCCATGTCTTTGTGCAAATCATAAGCATAAATAAATAAGTAGTGAGTGGGTGAACAGAGCTGGGTTCATTGCAGGAATTTAATACACTCTATGTTGATTTATGGCTGAGCAGAGAGGCAGAAAGCAAATGAGTCAGCCCCACAGAGTTGAGGAAGGTGAGACTTGTACCCACTATTAGGCACTGGAGTTAAAATTCTATAATGATTCCAATCTACTGCATGAATAGGAAGCTCCAGTTTGAATATATATGATGTTCTTGCATTATGACATGCTTGTCTTACATCCTCCACTCCAGCAGTTTTTTCCCATGAAGCCTATCGTTGCATTTACCTGCTGCTCTTCCCTGATACCTGGAACTGCTTAGCATTCTCATCATTTGATGTCAGATTTTCCTTTATGACTTTCACTGGTTTAAACTTTATATCTCTTATAATATCTATTCAATTTTCCTTTTCTTAAACTTGATTGAGGTATAATTGACAGACAAAAGATTGCATATGTTTAATGCATACCTCCTGATGAGTCTGGACATAAGCATACACATGTGAAACCACAACCACAACCAAGATGCTAATTATATGCATTACCTCCCCAAATTTTCTTGTGGGTCTGTGTTTCCCCAAATTTTCTATTTTTTCTTGATATTATAGATCAGGTTAGCCTGGAAAGTAACAATCCGCAAAGGGATAAAAAAAGAAAGTTCTGCAATTTTTTTTCCCCTCAGCAATTTAAGTCATTTTCATGGTTTGGGAAAGCCAACACTGTAATAGCTCAAGTGAATAAAATGCCTCCCTGTCATTTACAGAATCTATGCCTAACCTCGGAGCCCTGATGAGTCATGCTGAGTCACTGGAGGATGAGTGTCTGCTCCATCTCAGCTGATACCAGCGACCATTTTTCCTCAGAACTCTCTAGGTAAAGGTTTCCTTAACGCAGCACACTGTAAAACCAGGTCATCCTAGGTGCAGCCTAACCTCAACATTTCCCTCCGGCACATGAAACGAATGACGGTGTCCACTGAAGTGCTCAGCCTTTGCAAAGTGTCTTGATGACCCGGCTTTTAATAATACGTAAATGTGTTTTTAAAAGTCATCTGCTTATGCTTTTGGAAATATTTGACTGAGTGACTCACTACTCAGTGAATGTTTATAATAGTGCAGGAATGTTGGTCACCACCCATCCCTTAGTGTTTCCACGGAGAATGATAAAAATGGTCAGCAGGTGAGACCACGCACAATGTGCCCTGTTGTCTCCAAGAAGCACATCTGCCGCTTGTTCTGCTGCTCAGTCTGACTTTAAGCGTTTGGGTGCCTGGAAGGTGGGCTAGGACACTAGACATGTGAATGGGGACAAATGGATAAAAGATTCCTCATATACTTACATCAAAAAATAGGGATACTGATCTTGATCTTTTAAAAAACATACATAGATTATCTTCTCCGTCCTTGTACGACTTTTTTACCAAAACTTTAGAAATATACCTATTAAATTCTACCTTTTCTTTATATGCATATGTAGAACAAATTATGGAAGAAAAGATGTCCCATGTTAACAATGGTTAATTCTATGTGGTAGGGTTGATTACAGGGGATTTTAATTTTTTTCTTACGCATTTCTTTCTTTTCTTATACATTTTCTTTATTTTTTCTTACATATTTCTTTCTTCTATATATTTTTGAATGATTATAAAAATAGTAGGCCAGGAAGGGTGGCTCGCACCTGTAATCCCAGCACTTTGGGAAGCCAAGGAAAAAGGATCGTTTAAGCCCAAGAGTTTGAGACCAGCCTGGACAGCATAGTGAGTCCTCATTTCTACAAAATATTAAAAAGAAAACATGACCTGAGTGTGCTGGCACGCCTATAGTCCCAGCTACTCGGGAGGCTGAGGTGGGAGGATTGTTTGAGCCTGGGAGGCAGAGGTTGCAGTGAGCTGAAATTGTACCACTGTATTTCAGCCTGGGTGACAGAGCCAGACCCTGTCTCAAAAAAAAAAAAAAAAAAAAAAAGAAAAAAAAAATAATAATAGTAAAATATTAAGCTTTTTCTCAGATTTTAGATGCTCCTGCTGAAAGGGTAATAGACCTTATTATCAAAGGTGACAGAGCTGCACACCCACCAGGTGGCAGATAACAAAATCAAAATTTGAATTGTTGAAGCTTCACATATGATTCTAATCATCCGTTTTGGAAACCACTGCTTTATGCATGTGACTTGATTACATTTCTAACTGAAGTGGGCTGCCTTACTCATTTAGGCTGCTATAACAAAATGTCACAAACTGGGTGGCTCATAAACAGCAGAAATTTATTTCTAAGAGTTCTGGAGACTAGAGGCTGAGAAGTCCATGATCAAGGCACCAGCTGATTTGTTGTCTGATGAGGGTCCACTTCTTGGGTCATAGACATAAATATTCACGCCATAGCAGGGCAAGTCCTGAATTCATGGAAATGCTCAAAAGGATGGTGGGGCCGGGTATGGCAGCTCACACCTGTAATTGCAGCACTTTGGGAAACCGAAGTGGGCAGATCACTTAAGGCCAAGAGTTCAAGACCAGCCTGGTCAACATGGCGAAACCCCATCTGTACTAAAAATGCAAAAATCAGCTGGGCATGGTAGTGCATGCCTGTAATCCCAGCTACCTGGGTAGCTGAGGCAGGAAGATTGCTTGAACCTGGAAGGCAGAGGTTTCAGTGAGCCGAGATTGCACCACTGTACTCCAACCTGGGTGACAGACTAAGACTCTCAAAAAAAAAAAAAAAAAAAAGTCTTGCTTTTGAAAAATTTGAATACAACAATGTAATTATCTGATAAGGAACTATTGTGAGAAAGGAAAATGTTTTCTTTCCATTATAGTAGCACAGTCTTGCTGCACACAATTATTACTTTAGACAAAGCGTGCAACTTAATTTATAGGAGTCCTTTGTGTCTTGGCTGTGTGGAAGCCCAGAGCTAGATGTTTTGCTCAGTTTCGGCAACTATCCTTAATAAGATTTTTTTTTGGCAGTACTATCTTCAACCGTTAATCACTGGCTCTTTTTACATTTATTATTTATTTCTATTTCTATTTCTATTTGTTTAGAGAAGGGTTTCACTCTGTCACCCAGGTTGGAGGGCAGTGGTGCAATCATAGCTCATTGCAGCCTCAGACTCCTGGGATTAAGGGATCCTCCTGCTTCAGCCTCCCAAGTAGCTGGAACTACAGGTGCACACCACCATGCCTGGCTACTCTTTTTTTTTTTTTTTTTTTTTTTTTGGGTAGAGATGAGGTTTCAATATGCTGCTCAGGCTGGTCTCAAACTCCTGACCGCAAGTGATGCTCCTGCCTTGGCTTCCCAAAGTGCTGGGATTACAGGCTTGAGTCACCAGGCCCAGCCTGGCTCTTTTTAAAAATAAATCATTTTAATTGCTCCTCTCTTACATTTGTCTTTTATTGACAGCTTTTCCAACTTTTTTCCAGAAGTGAGAGATATAAGAAACAAACATACAAGCAGACATTCAATATTACTTGCTTTGTTTATTGCATGGAGAATGTATTTTTAATAATAATAATAATAATAACTACTCCTTGAAAGTGTAATAGACATAAAATGTAATATTTAAATGTTTTATCCAACTTGGCTTTGGATATTCAATTTTTGCATTAAAAATTATCACCATTTTTTATTTCTTTTGATCTTTTAATTTGCTGCTATTTTATTCAGCGCTGTTTAATTTAAAACATACATAAATTATTATCTCAATTGCCAAGGACATTTTGAACATTAATTTGCATTTTTATTGGTGGAATAAAAATATAAATGAAATTAGTACAAAATTCTGCTAATGAGTTCTCAATTTAGAGAAGTGAACATATACTATAAGAAACAAAATCATTAGGATTTAATGTAGAGAAGATAAAGTTTTAAAGAAAACTTTACAGCTTTTGTGTGATTCACATATACAATTGACCCTTGAACAACTTGGGGATTAGGAGTACGAAACATCTAAAAATCCACATATAACTTTTGATTCCTCCAAAATTTAACTACTAATAGCCTAAGTTGACAGGAAGTCTTACCAATAATATAAACCATCAATTAACACATATTTTGTATGTTGTATGTATTGTATTTCTTCAAGCCTTCAAAGACTTAAAGAAAGCAAGGAAGTTAGTGCAGCAGATATTTGATGGAGAAATATTGTAGGCATTGAGGATGACCAGTGCAAAACCTAAGGCATGCTTGGCGTATTTGAGGAATAGCAAGAATGCCAGTGTGGCTGGCATAGAGCAAAAGGGAGAGTATTAGGGGATAAGCTCGGGACTCTGAGAAAGCAAGGGAAACCCACTGGAAGGATCTGGGGAGAGAAAGTGACATGGTCCATGATATGATTTGACCATGTCCCCCCCTAATATCTCACCCTGAATTGTAACAATACCCACATATTTTAAGGTGGGGGCAGATGGAGATAATTGAATTATAGGGGTGGTTTTCCCCATACTGTTCTCATGGTAGTGAATAAATCTCACAAGATCTGATTGTTTTATAAATGGGAGCTCCCCTGTACAAGCTCTGTTGCCTGCCACCATGTAAGATGTGACCTTCCACCGTGAGTGTGAAGCCTCCCCAGCTGTGTGGAACTTTGAGTCAATTAAACTTCTTTCCTTTATAAATTACCAAGTTTTGGGTACGTTTTTATTAGCAGCATGAGAACAGACTAATACAGACAGACTTCTGAGTTAAATAGGATCTATTTGGCCGTCCTTCAAATTGAATCCTGGAAATGACTTTTGACTCTTCCTTTCTTCCTTAATTTCTGATTCCAACCAACCACTAAGCCACTCAGTTCTGTCTTCTCAACACCTCTTGTGTTTGTCCATCCGCTGCACTTCCACTCATGGTATCTTAATTTACACGTGGCTTCTCTCTTCCAGATTATCATAATTGATACATGGTGAGATGCCTTCTTTCTGCTCCTGTCATCAGGTCTTTTGCTTGAATGTACTTTGTCATGTTTCTATTTCAAAATAACTTTAAAATTTATGCTATTTGGAATTATACTTTGAAAGCATAAAAAGAAGAGAAGAATGATACTAATTGCATGCTTTTATTGTATGAAATCTCTACTGAGTGATGAGAAAATCCATGGACACTGACAACACATTGGGAGAGATCTCAGGTTTCTGATTTCTTCTTGCACATTAAATAACAAAGCCTGTAATCCTAGCACTTTGGGAGGCCGAGGCAAGAGGATTGCTTGAGTTCAGAAGTTTGAGACCAACCTAGCAACATAGGGAGATTCCGTCTCTACAAAAAATTAGCTGGGGCGAGGTGGTACACACCTGTAGTCCCAGCTACTTGGGAGGCTGAGGCAGGAGGATTACTTGAGTTCAGGAATTTGAGGCTGCAGTGAGCTGTGATTGTGCTGCTGCCCTCCAGCCTGGGTGACAGAATGAGACTCTGCCTCAAAAAACAAAAACAAAAACAAAAATCAAACATGATCTATTTCCCCTACTCCTTTTGTTCTGTTTATCTGGGGAAAAGCTGTGTCTTCATGTGTGATAGGGTTTTCAAACTATTTAGTAACTAATATTATAAAGCTCCAGTTTATCTTGCAGCACCTGTAAGGGAAGAAAAAAAATTATTCTAACGTAATTCCTTACTTTATAGGACTTGCAAAAGGAAATGGAATGGTAGAGTCCTAGATTTAAAATTGTGGTATTCACATTTATATTTAGTATTTACAAATACAACATTATTATAATATTATGTTAAAAACACATTACAAATGTCATTAATTTGCTTTCCTTATTTAATTATAAATTCTGGTTTATATTTCTCCTTTGCCTTCCCATATTTGTACTTTTTCAGTTGACCTAGTCTAACTTTTGTGATTTTAGCAAAATTATTCGGCATTGTTTTGGCAAATATTAAGAACAAACTTTTAAGGTTCCGAATCTTTTAATTTTATACACAACATGTATTAGCTAGAAGAATGATTTGCAGTAGGTAATTCATCAATTAAAAGCCATTCGTCTGAGGATTCCATTAGTGTTCTGGAAACCTGTATTTACGTTTTCTACCACTCTCTGTATCTCCCTATCTCTCTCTCTCTGTTTTTCTCGCCATCTCTATTTCTAGCTCTCTCTCTCTCCATTTCTTTCTTTTACTCACTCCCTCCCTCCTCTGTGGCTGTCTCTTTCCTCCTCTTTATCCAACTATATCGAGCCTACTCCCTATTGAATCATCTTCCGTACTGCTCCGTGGGACTTTCTTTGTGTGTGCTGCTCTATTTTTCCAGAATACCCTTGTTTTTCAAGAGTAAAGTATTTGTCTTTTAAGAATAAGACCAAACTGAAACAAGTATTCCTCTGTGAAGAATTCTCAGACTTATCTGAGGAGAGTTGTCTACTCCCTCCCCTTTGCTACATTTCTGAAGCATTTGAATATGAGTATCTTGTCATACCGTATTGAGAACTGGTTCAATCTGAAAATCTGTCTTTTTCATTTCTGAAACCTCACTACATATTACGGCTCAATGTCTGTGAGTTGAATAAACGAATAGTGAGAAAATAGCATTAAAGGTTGACTATCCAAATTTGGTGATATTAAATAACTATGACAAATTTTGATTTCCAAGATTCCTTTTCTTCTCTCATTTAACTTGTTTTAGATATCTTACCAACTTCTCTGTTGTCATGGAATGCAAAGTAATTTGGATTAGTTGCTAAATAGAAGCATATTAAAGGTGAAATTACAGGAAACAATGATGTTCTCTCTTATACATTACAGACCTATCAGTCTTCTATATATCCTCTCACATCTGTAGTCTGGCCTTATTTACAATAAATGGTAGGTCTGGGACTCCCAATCTAATATCCTAGATGAGGAACAAGCTGAGTTTGGGCACAGATTGCTATTATAATTTTGATTTGATCTGTTACACTTAATTGAGAAAAGTCTAGTTTATGGTTAATTTATATTTGATTTCTAGACACTGAATATAAAAATACATTTAGAATTTAATTCCTTAGAGTTTATTGATCTTTGATTTCTTAAGTCCATTTTAAGATCAATTTTAGAATATATTGATCTTTATTTCCTTAGACAAGGACCTTCTATGTGCCAATCTTGATGATCCTGATTTGTATTCCATATCTTTTGTGCTCTAGAGATGCTTTTATTGCAATACTACCATGACAACCAGGGTGAAAAGGAACAGAGCCTTGCAGATGAAATTCCAGAACAAAGTTTTATAAATAGTACTGTGTCCTAGGTCTCCTTAATTTTAGATTTTGTTTTTATAACTCAATAGTTTTTAGAAGAACTGCAAGTATGGCTTCCTGCCACAGCAAATATTTATATCTACAAAGCACAGCTTTTAAGTATTGGAAATGATCCAAAGTGGCATTTTGAGGTCTAATTTACATGTTCTTCAGCAGTCAATCTTATTAACAGATGAAATGACTTTTCATTTATGTAAGACAAAAAATCAAATTGTTTACTTTTATAGCAACATATGAACTTTGCAACTTAGGTGTCCTATAGGTAACAAAATGTATATGGATTTCATCCTAATCAATAGCACTGAAAGATGAAAAGCCAGTCTTTAGACTCGATTTCAGTTACCTATTTCTGCAAAACAAACATAACTGATGGCTTAGTAGTTTAAAACAGTAACTATTTAATCATATCTTCAAGGCGTGCATGTTAACTGTGCTCCACTGGGAGCTTCTCTACATGATGTTGACTGGCACTGGCATCATCTGAGGGCTCCCCTGGGCTGGAGGCTCCAAAGTGGATCATTCCCATGATTACTAGTGGGTACTGGCTGTTGACTCAGGAATCTTTCTCTCCTCCTTGTTGCTTCTCTTTTTGACTTGGTCTTGCCATGACATGGTGGCTAGATTCCAAGAGGATGTAGGTGGAAGGTATCCTCTTCTTAAGGTCAGGGTTCAGAAAGTCACTTCCACTGTATTTGGTTGGGCACAGTGGCCTGGTGTCTTTCCAGGGAAGACTTCTTTCTAGAGAGGGTGAAATCTCTGTCTCTCAATGTGGAGTGGTACATATGAATAGGGAAGGCAGGAATTGATGGTGGCCATTTCTGGAGATGATATATCACAGACCCCTAATAGAACTCTCTAGGATAATAGCAGTTTTATCTGACCTGCTATTTAGCTCTCTTTAAAACCTAGTTGGTACCGCTATTATTTAAGGAAGTTGATGGGTTAGGCTGACTGTTTTTCTGTAGAATTAGTAAATGAGGGTTTGTGAAGCTTCTGAAAATGTATGCAGGATTTTGTACAGTGGTAATTTTGGGGTGCTGGTGGTGAAAGAAGCAGTAGTACTTGGTAGTCAAATGCTTAGGCTTAGGAGTCTCACGTAGTTTTCCTATTAATTTAGGTGGTGCAACTTACTGGATGTATTACTTTGGGTAAACTAGTTAGCCTCTCTAAGCCTCAGTTTCTTTATTGATGAAATGGGCATAATGTATGTACTTCATTGATTGTTGTAAGTCAATACATGTAAAGATCTTAGCACAGGACTTGGCACATAGACATGGTCCAATACAACTTTTTTATTAACATCATTCTCAATAAGTCAGGGAGCACCAAAAGGGGGAATACCATGACTCTTAGTTTTCTGAGCACAAACCCCAAATTAGAGGATCAGAAATTTACATTCTTGGACTAAGTTTCTTAAGTCTTCAATGGAAGTACTTTCTTAAACTATGATAGAACAGGATAATTTCAGGTTGAATCAGGTATTGATATAGGAATGGGCAGGACAAGAGTTTCCATGTATTTAAAACTGACTTTGGAAGTATCATTTATCCTGTGGCCCCAGTGCCTATAAAGTTTGATAAGATAGGGTAGTGGGATGGGAAAATATTTGCTCTGTCTTAAAGAACTTGTAAAAATTCCCCACTCTACAAGTAGAAGGTAGAATATAGAGGAGGATCCTGGATTGGTTTAAGGAGTGGGCAGAGAATAGCTGCAGACCATGGAGCAAAAGGGAAAATGAAAAGCATCCTTGGCAAATGCAGCTTTGGGAACTAGAGACAGAATAAGATGGCAGTATGACATTTCAACTGTGTATATTTTACCCCTCAGTTCACCACTCACAGTTCCCAAGCCCTGTGCTAAGATCTTTATGTGTATTGACTTACAACAATCAATGACATACATATATTATTACACCCATTTCATCATCCTTTACCACCCATATGAATGCTCTCTCCAGATGATCTTTTTGCTTATCTTCTTGGTCCTCTTTTCTTTGTTCTTGTCTCCTTGTTCCTTTATTCACTTGACTTTTTTTTTTTTTCTCTGATTCTTACCTAACTGAATCCTCAGGCCAGTATACTGACAGCCTGTTGGACATGTGCTTTAGGACTGCTAACTATGGCCCATATCAATTGTATTAGCCAGGATCAATTATGGAAGCAAAAGCTGTTTGAAGGTTATGGCATAGAGATGTATTATTGGGATAAGACCTTACTGGCAAAGTAGGGAAATAAGGTTTCAAAGAGGGAATTGGATGATCAAAGAAAAGTTGGTAACCAGCTCTGAAACATGGCATGGGAGGACAAGTCAGAGCTTGCAAAAACTCTGGGAAGCCAGGCAGTTTTGCTGGGATGGGTTCATGTTGCTTCTGTGTCTGGTGGTGGTTCTTGGGTCACTCTTGAAAGCAGCCTGGCAATTGGGAAGAAGAGCTGAACTTACAGTGGAGGAGAGTGAAACAACCTGGAATCTATTGGTACCTCTGCTTTGTCTCTTGCTACATCTACCACATTGACCCTATAGAGTAATGGCTGCTACTTCACTTCTGGCATCCAAATCTCACTCAGAATTCCATGTCAGCTAAATCTAACTTATGATACTAATATGGTTTGTCTGTGTCCCCACCCAAGTCTCATCTTGAATTGTAGTTCCCATAATCCCCACGTGTGGTGGGAGGGACTTGGTGGGAGGTAACTTAATCATGGGGGTGGTTCCCCCATGCTATTCTTGTGACAGTGAGTAAGTTCTCACAAGATCTGATGGTTTCATAAGGGCTTCCCTCTTCACTTGGCTCTCATTCTTCTCCTCCCTGCTGCCATGTGAAAAAGGATGTGTTTGCTCCTTCTTCCACCATGATTGTAAGTTTCATGAGGTCTCCCCAGCCCAGTGGAATGGTGAGCCAATTAAACCTCCTTCCTTTATAAATTACCCAGTCTCAGGTATGTCTTTATTAGCAGTGTGAGAACTGATTAATACAGATCCTATAGGGAAAGAGTTCTGAGAAGTTTGGTTTCAGCCCAGCCAAGCTGATGTAGTGCAAAGTACTGTAATATTTGACTCTTACTTTTTCTCATCTCTATATTTTAATGCACCCAGAGCTCTAGGTAAAAGATGCTCCTGTCCCCAGGCTTTGCCCTGTGGGACCCATACTCAGGCTATTCGTAGTAGGGCAATTGGGCAATGTGGTTCTGGTTATGAATAATGATTGTTATATAGCTTATCTGGTTTTCCTTGATTCCTTGACTTCCAGGGAATTCAGATCAAAATTTTTGGCTACCAAACAATAAGTATCTTAAGACTTTCCCACCTTTTTTTAAAGTGCTTTTGTCTTCATTATTCTTCCTCATAACATGGCTCCTGTTTATTTATTTTGTGTATTTTAAAATAAATATTTAAATACATACATTAAGTATCTTTATATTTTAAAATGCTTTACTTTTTAAATAGGAAACAATTATATAAATAAAATTTCCAAAAGTAGAAAGTGAATGTACATTGAGAAGCCTCTCTCTCTCTCATTCCTGCCCATTTGTATTGAGTTTTCGTTCCTGCATGTCTTGCGGATCTTGCCAGAGATTTTTCTTCTTTGAGACAAGTCTTGCTATGTCTCCCAGGCTGGAGTGTTCAGCCTTGAACTCCTGGGCTTAAGCTATCCTCGTGCCTCAGGCTCCTGATGCCAGACTTTTAAATGCCTATAGAAGAAAACAGAAATTTATCTTATTTTCATCTCTTCTTTACTCAGAGGGTAGCATTCCAAGTACAGTAATCTGTGCATTTTATTTTACATGTGACTATAAATATGTATACAACCATGAGAAACTTTTCTAAATAAATGCACATAAATACATAAGACTGTTCTCTTCTTTTGGGAGTAGATAATAGATAATAATAGTAGATAGTAAATAATAGTAGATAGTAGAACCACAAATTGATGAATGATGAACCATCTATAAGTTATATTCCAAAGTTCAATCAAAGTAATTATTGTGTCATCTGTTGTGTTGGATGATATATACCATTATTTTCCTTCTTAATCCTCACAGTGAATTTGGCCCCATTTTAAGTTCAGGAATCAGTTCATTTACTCATTGCTTTCAGCTTACTCATCACCCCTCAGTTTACCACCCACAGTTCCCAAGTCAATCCTGAATGATGTGAAGACCATCTTCACGTTAATGGTTAATGGTCTTGAATGACTCAATTTTCTGTAGGCGCAATTGCCAGTGTGCCTGGGGTAAATCCACAGAACCAAGGAAGCATAGGCTTTCCATCAACTGTGTCATGTTGCTCATCCATTACTGAGATGCTGGCTCAGGCTCTCCATCTGTCCTCCAGTTAGTCCTCTCTTTAGGATTGGATTCCTGTCTTGAAAACCTTCCATATTTTCCCCTAGATAACTTTGGCAGTCTTTTCCTCAGTGTTTGCCTAAATTACCTCTATGTTTTCAGCTGTTTACTAGAATCTGGTTCAAAATAGATCCTCCTGGAATCACATTGTTTACAATCCCTTTCCTGTGTCTTATCACTACATGGAAACTCTTGTTGCCGTATCTCAGATAGTTGATTCAACCCCCCATGCACACTGCTAAGTTATATCTAAATTCACTATTCCCTTATGAATATTCTCGTTTGTACCAATAAGATTTGAATGGAGAAATTATCACTAAAACTAGTTCAACAGCTGGGTGTGGTGGCGGGTGTCTGTAATCCCAGCTACTCAGGAGGCTGAGGCAGGAGAATCTCTTGAACCTGGGAGGCAGATGTTGCAGTAAGTCAAGATTGTACTACTGCACTCCAGCCTGGGCAACAGAGTGAGACTCCATCTTAAACAAACAAAAAACCAAAAAACAAAAAAAAACCCCAAACCAAAAAAACCCCAAAACTAGTTCAAGTTCTCTGCTGTTGGTCTTCTAGAACCGTTTTCTTTACATTTTCCTTTCAGTCTGGCACACCATGAAACCAGGCATGCCTTACCTATGACTCATCAAATTTGAGTATGTGTTATGTTTATTATTTTTGTGGATCAGACAGTAGAAGAAATATTGTCGAACAACCTAGTTGCATTAGGGTTAAATAAAACATTTTAAAAGAATATGTAATTTTACTGACTATGAAATCTGTAGAAAGCATTTCAAAGAGAAAAGTACAACTAGCATAGAGTTGTTTTCCAGATCACTGGCCAATGAGTTTCAGGGTGTCTTTAATAATACTGGTGGACTCTTTCTAGGATTACAAAATGTTGAAGATTACAGCTGGCTCTTCTCTGATTATGCTTTCAAAGACATTCAGCGCATTTCCTTTTAAATAATAGATGAACTATATTAGAAAAGAATTACTCTGAAACTAAGGTACCTATCAATCCAGGGGTGTCCAATCTTTTTGCTTCCCTGGCCACACTAGAAGAAGAAGAATTGTGTTGGGCCACCTGTAAGTAAAATACACTGTAACATTAATGATAGCTAATGAGAAAAAAAATTGCAAAAAAATCTCATAATATTTTAAGAAAGTTTACGAATTCATGTTGGGCCACATTCAAAGCTGTTCTGGGCCACATGCAGCCTGCAGGCCATGGGTTGGACAAGCTTATATTAATCAATTTCTTTTCCAAGTCTTTCAAACACCTCACAGTCAAAGTGGGGTTCATCTCTTTTGACAGCATCTGAAAAATAGAAACTTTGTCAGACCTGGGCAGTGGCTTAGCGCTGCAATCCCAACACTTCAGGAATCCGAAATTCAAGCCCAGGAGTTTGAAATCAGCCTGAGCAACATGTCACAACCCCATTTCTACACAAAAATAAAAAGTACAAAAATGAGCTGGGCGTGGTAGAGTGTGCCTGTAGTCCCAGCTACTAGAAGGTTGGCAGGGGTGGGGGTTGACAGGGGTGCCAGGATGGGAGAATCCCTTAAGCCCAAGAGGTTGAGTCTTCAGTGCGCAATGATCACACCACTGCACTGCAGCCTGGGTGACAGAGAGGGACCCTGTCTCAAAAAAGAAAAAAAAATTTACATGATAAATTTTAATTGCAGATAAATACTGTATCTGGTGGGCTTAAGTCTATCAACTGTTTATTGCACAAGAATAAGCACTAACTGACAAAATATTTATGTGATATAGTCACAGATACTATTAAATAGGGATTTATTTTACACGTAATTTAAACATTAGAATCGTAAAGTCAGAGATAGTAACATTACAGGAAAGGGGTCCTGGTCCAGACCCCAAAAGAGGGTTCTTGGATCTTGCACAAGAAAGAATTCAGGGAGAGTCCATAGAGTAAAGTGAAAGCAGGTTTATTAGGAAAATGAAGGAATAAAAGAATGGTTACTCCCTAGACAGCAGCCCCGAGGACTACTGGTTGCCCATTTTTATGGCTATTTCTTGATGATATGCTAAACAAGGGGTAGATTATTCATGCCTCCCCTTTTTAGACCATAAAGGGCAATTTCCTGATGTTGCCATGGCATTTGTAAACTTGCCTGGCACTGATGGAAGTGTAGTAGTGAGGGTGACCAGAGGTTCTCTCAGGGCCGTCTTGGTTTGGGTGAGATTTAGCCGGCTTCTTTACTGCAACCTGTTTTATCAGTAAGGTCTTCTCCTGTATCTTATGCTGACCTCCTATCTCATTCTGTGATTTAGAATGCCTTAACTCTCTGATAAGGCAGCCCAATAGGTTTCAGCCTCATTTTACCTAACTCCTATTCAAGATGCAGTTGCTCTGGGTCACATGCCTCTAACAGTAAGGACCAAGGATTTTAGTTGAAACGCAATAAAAGCACACGGCTCCATGCCTATATCTCACATTATCCTCTAATTAATTGTACATGAAGTTGGAGAATGATGTGTGGGAATAAATTGATCTACTTTGTGATTTTCCTAAAATTTTAACTTAATTGTAGCTAATAGGTATTTTATCATATATACCATTTGTAGCAGACTGTTTTCTGTAATTATTCAAAAATATGATTTCCCTCTTTATGCCCAAAAAATGGAGAGATAAAAGTGATTTTTCTTAAAAGGAAGCTTAGAATGTACAAAAATTTACCTTTCTTACTCAGTGCTCTGAAAGGAGGCATTTTCTTCATTCACAGCATAAAATTATAATTCAAGGAGGAAATCTGATACAATGATTTAGAAGTAAAACAAGCACATCGATTCTCCAAATCTTTAGCTTTTTGTTAGCACTCTTATAATTGCTGTTAAAAGAGCAACTTAGCTTTTTAGAAGTGCTGGGAGATAATGCCTTTGTTAGCTGAGAGTCCAGAGAATGCAGTCAAATGGTGACGGTGAATTAGTCTAGGCAGGTTTCTGCTAGCAATCCGGGCTGTATTCAGGCCTGACTTTGGAAACTCATTGCATCTTAGGTTGCCTATTCATTCACAGGGGAAGTCTGGCTTCATGGGGCAGCCGTGTTGGCACTCCTGGATGATACAGCTGAAGTGCACGGGGCTTTTTCCTCCTAGGTGCTGATTGAGTGCAAAATTGCAGGCTGTGCTTGGACCACACAAATGCTCCTTCTCATGGCAACCTCTTGTGTGTTCTGAGTCTAGTTTCTATAAAAAACCTCGAAGTGTGTGATTGAAATCCTGCTTGGGGAGGAGAAATGTCAAACAAAGATTACATGGAGAGAGTAATTTATAGAGTGGCTGCAGATGGGAGATGAATACAAGTGAGAGAGCCATCGTGGATTTCCTCCAAGGTTAGAAGTGACGACTCCGGAGATCAGACTCCAGGTCACCTCTCTGCTCCTTATGCGGTGGACCTGTTGGAGGCTTCTTCTGTTGGAGGCTTCTTAGTCACCCTCTCTTAGACAAGTCAATAATAATTTTTTGCAATAGATGTTTTATATGTAACAGAGAGTTCCTAAATGCCCAGCATTGAGATGGTTGCTGTTATGAGATGACATAGAAAAATCAGGTGCAGCATCTAATTTCAAGCACCTTGCAAGCCTATTGAAGAGATAAGACAATTAAAATATATGACCAGACAGCTTATAATACAATATTTAAATGAAGTTGTGATGGATGAAGCACACCACAGGAATTTAAAGAAAGAGGTAAGTGTTAGATGATTTTTTTTTTTTTTTTTTTTTTGAGACAGAGTTTCGCTCTTGTTGCCCAGGCTGGAGTGAAATGGTGCGATCTCAGCTCACCACAACCTCTGCTTCCCAGGTTCAAGTGATTCTTCTGCCTCAGCCTCCCAAGTAGTTGGGTTTACAGGCGTGCACCACCATGCCCGGCTAATTTTGTATTTTTAGTAAAGATGGGATTTCTCCATGTTGGTCAGGCTGGTCTTGAACTCCCGAGCTCAGGTGATCTGCCCGCCTTGGCCTCCCAAAGTGCTGGGATTACAGGTGTGAGCCACCGTGCCTGGCTTAGATGAATTTTAAGAGATGACATTATGGGACTACCTCTGGACTTTACTGGATGCATGGGATTTGTGTGTGAAGATGGGGTGAATAAACAGGGTAGTTGGGTGAGCCCAGCCCTACTTCCCCTGTGCCCACTTCCCCACAGTCCAGCCCACTGATCTTGCCCCCTGCGGAGTCAGCTTTAACCCAGTTTCTGAGTCACTCTGAATGGGCCATTTCTGAACTTTTACTGCTGCAAGGATCCCAGGTCTTTTTGGCTGCTGCTCAGCTACAGGAGTCTTGGTGATGACTAGAATGCTCCCTTATTTTAAGGTTCACTTGTATTGTAGGTTAAATTTTGTTTCCCCCTTTTGTCCTAATATGTTGAAGCCCTAACCCCCTGTATTAGCGAATGTGATCTTACAGAAATAAATTCTTTGAAAATGTGATCAAGTTAAGATGAGCTCATAATGGATTAGGGTGGGCCCTAAATCTAATGACTCTTTCCTTACAATAAAAAGAGAAATGGGGAAATTTGGACCCAAAGATACACAGAGAGGGAAACATCATATGAAGAGACAGAGTCACACAGAGGAGAAGGCTGTATTAAGATGGAGGCAGATTGGAGGGATGAAGCTACAAGCCAAGGAATGCTGGCTCCCAACAGAAGTGAGGGCAGAGGGAAGGATCATTTCCTAGAGCCAGTAGAGGGAGCCTGACTCTGTTAACATGAAATTTTTGACTTCTAGTCTCCAAAACAACGAGGGAATAAATTTCTGTTGTTTTAAGCCACCTGGTTTGTAGTAATTTGTTATGATAGTCCTGGAAAACTCATGCACATAGATGCAGAAAATAAGAGCTTCTTGCAATTTTCTTCCAGCACTCACTTAGCTTACATAACCAGAACTTTGTTTTGGTGGCTGTTTCCAGTAATCATTTTATATAGCATTGATGAGATCAGGAATAATCAAAGCAATCAAAACAGTAGACTGATTAAAATAATGGTAGTTTTGCATGTTCTCACTCATAAGTGGGAGTTGAACAATGAGAACATGTGGACACAGGGAGGGGAACATCACACACCAGGGCCTGTCAGGGGGTGGGAAGCAAGGGGAGGGAGAGCATTAGGACAAATACTTAATGCATGTGGGTCTTAAAACCTAGATGAAAGGTTGATAGGTGCAGCGAACCACCATGGCACATGTATACCTATGTAACAAACCTTCACATTCTTCACATGTATCCCAGAACTTAAAGTAAAATTAAAAAAAAAGGTAGTTTATCTCTGCCATGTTTGCTATGTAATCATTAAAATGAGGTAGAAAGATATACTTCTCGTGATGGAAATGACCTACTTTTAAGTGAGAAGGGCAAGTTTTCAAACAGTATCTACTGTAATTTTTGTACAAAAAGATATATAAAAGTTGAGTGTGAAAAAATATATACCAAAAGGTGAATAGTGGTTACCACTGGGTCATAGGATTATGGATATTTTCTATATTCTCACTTACTAATGTCAATGTTCTAATTTATGTAAAGAACATTTATTTATTATATGATCCAAAGTCATTTTAAAAAGTGATGGCAGATAAATGCAGTTTATGTTCAGTTGCATCTTTTATGTGCTAAGCTTTTCTTTTCAGTTATGTTTTGAACATGATGCTATCCTTTAAGTTGGATTATGTTTTATTTTTGCAGCTACAGAATCAGAATATATATTCTACTTGCAAATAAAGCAGAATCATTTTAATGGGTAAATGAGAAATATCAAATAGAAATATAAACATGTGTCATTTGCTATTACTATTTAAATTCTGAACATTGTGAAATCTTTGAACAAAGTAAGTTTGGAGCCTCCCTGTTAAATTAGATTATATATGTAACAATCCCTTCTCCCCTAGAGTTTCTTAGAAACCACTACAAATTAATTGTTCCTAAGCATTGACCTCATGGAATGCACTTCTGTGAAAACCTGATATAAAAAATCATTTCCCAAGTCCTTGACCTGCAATTTGAGTTTTCCTAAGACTTGGGCTCAATCTGCCTCCCATTATTTCTTTGCTGGAGGGAGCCCTATACTCCTGCAGAGAAATAAATGGAGGTAGATTGAGCCTGGAAGGACTTGTGAACTTACTGTTCAATAACACACCTCTTGCATGTCCACATCCATGTTGTTTATCTTGCCACAGCCATGAATTTCCATTTCATGTTTCTTTACCTCAGAGGTTCTTCATCTCTTTTGAGTCATGGACACAATTGAAAATGTGCTGAAGACCATGGACTTCTTCCTAGAAAAGTGCTCATAAATGTTCACAAACGACTTCAGAGCCTTTCTACAATCCTTGAAGCTGGCTCGTGTTCCTGTGGACACTGGATTAAGAAGCCCTGAATCTGACCCCCATACATTGCAGCCATTCAAGGTAAGTCCATTCACAGGGAAGTCCCTCTTCCACCCTGAAGTCTCTTTCTTGTTAAATTCAGACCACGTTAATTCCTCTTCTTCATATATTCTTACCACTTACGTTTTCTAGGACTTATTACTCATACTGTTCATTATAAATTATGTTTGCATTGGTTTTCTCCTTGGGGATGGAGACTCTATTATAACACTTTATATTACCTACGGTTTTTAGGACAAATGTACTTACTAATATAGGGTCACCCTAAATATTTGCTCATGCACAGTTGCCTTCACATGGGCTTTTTCTACAACAAATTAGTTGTGTAATTTTCAAGGTTTAGCATATGATTTTAGGATAAAGTCCAAATATTTGATAAATTTATAATCTAGATATTCCTATAGTACCATAGTACTAACATTTACATTAGAGGCAAATGGACCAGGTTTAACTCTGGCCTTGCCAGTTAACAGTTTGATAAGCTGAAAATTTTCTTAATTTCTCTTAATTTCCTTTCTATATGTAAAGATAATAATACCTACATATTTTCCAGAGTAGTTGTGAAGATTGGATAGCTATTTAAGTAGATTATCACAGTAGTTCTCATGAAAGAGCCTCTGAAAAACATTAGCTATTGTAATTCTTCATAAAATACTCTAAATTTCATTTTGCATTATACAGTTGCTCTCTCTAGTAAAGGAGAAAAAAGCACATTTGTTGTATTTCCAAGATCACATTTGAGGATAATGCTTATTTCCAAAATTTAAATTTTTTTAGGTAATCTTTTGTCATTTTGGTTATTAAAATATTCAGACAAGTTCTTGGGTTTCATATTTTTTTTGTTGAAAGGAAATTATTTTCTTCCCATCACCTGGCAAGAAATGAACAGCATATTCATTTTAATAAGAGAGACAGTATAACACAAGCAAAATAAGAAATGGGAATAAAAAGTGACTAAAACATATATTTTGTTAGCTTATTTCTAAATATTTCTGTCACCACTTTTAATTTTAGTTTCACAATTTATTAAAAAAAGGAAAGACTATTAATTGAATATTGCACATAGAAATTATGCTAGTCTGTTGCGTTGTTGTAAAGGAATACTTTGGACTGGGTAATTTATACTTGATCTTAGCCAAAAGGTATAAAAGCGATGGACTGGGTAATATGTATAGAAAAGAGGTTTATTTGGCTCATGGTCCTTCAGGGTGTACATGAAGCAAGGTGCTGGCATCTACTTCTGGTAAGGGTCTCAGGAAGCTGACAATCATGGCAGAAGGCAAAGGGGAACCAGTGTGCCACATGGTGAGAGAGAGAGCAAGGGGATGTGGGTGGTGCCACAGGCTTTTAAATGATCACACCTTTTACGAACTTAGAGTAAGAACTCACTCACTACTTCAAGCAGAGCACTAAGCCGTTCATGAGGGATCTGCCCCCATGACCCAAATACCTGCTACTAGGCCTCACCTCTAACATGGGAGATTTTTTCATGATTTTTGGAGTGAACAAACATCAAACTATATCAGAAGTTAACATATCAATAAAGCTCATGGGGACTTTGAATATTACACTTTGTTGTTGTTGCTTTCATAGCCCAACAGGTTTTTTTTTTTCCAGTAACATTTTGGTTCTGTTATATAAACTAAACTTTAGAAGAACGCTTCAGAAATTTATTTATTTATTTATTTATATTGCACCACAAATACTCTTCAGCATACATGCCTTTCACTTTCCACTTGGGGGTTTCTTTGATGAAGACAGTGTGAGCTGGTCAACAATGTTTGTTCCTCAGGGTGTTGACTCAGTGTGCTAGCCCAAATACAAGGACACAAGGATTCCAATATGGAAAAACGACTTCACCCATGAGTCTTCATTGTCACTGTCAAATCTAACCTTAGAAACTACCATTATTTTTAAATGTTAAAGTTGGGAAATTAACTTTAACGTGTTACTTTCCAAACTTCAAGTTAATTGATTAACATTTCATTAACAAACTTCAAATTCACTGATTTGCATTTGTTCCCTATTCTCTATCATAAGAACTATCAAGGGTTTTAATAAAATAAATGGAGGACCATTTTGATTTTCCAGGTAGGGCCTGAGGGACCAAATCAGAGTGACTGTCAATTCTCCTTTAAGTCCCTGTGGTGGATGATTTTGTGTGTCAGTTTTACTGGGCCACAGAGTGCCCAGACGTCTGGCTAAACATTATTCTGGGTGTGTCTGGGAGAAAGTTTCTGGAGGAGATAAACATTTGGATCTGGTAGATTGAGTAAAGTAGATTGCGCTTCCTAAAGTGAGTGGACCTCATTCGATAAATTGAAGTCCTGAATGGATCAAAAAGAGTGAGTGAGAGGAAATGCCTCTTGCCTGACAGCCTTGAGCAGGGACATTGATCTTTTTCTTCCTTCAAACTCAAATGGAAACATTGACTCTTTTGGGGTAACTAACCTGCTGGCTTTCAGACTGGAACTTTCACCATCAGCTCTCCTGATTCCCATGCCTTCATGCTTGCATTAGAACCCACATCAGCTTTCCTCCCTCTCCAACTTACCGTGCAGATCTTGGGACTTCTCAGTTTTCATAATTGTTTGAGTCAATTTCTCATAATAAATCTCTTTCTCTCTATGTATACATTTGGCCCTCCATATCCACAGGATCCACGTGGATGGATTCGACCTACTGCAGTTCAAATGCATTTTTAAAAAGCACAATAAAATAGGAGGAGGTTCCAAGATGGCCAAATAGGAACAGCTCCAGTCTGCAGCTCCCAGTGTGAGCGATGCAGAAGATGGGTGATTTCTGCATTTCCAATTGAGGTACTGAGTTCATCTCACTGGGGCTTGTTGGACAGTGGGTGCAGCCCATGGAGCATGAGCTGAAGCAGGGTGAGGCATCGCCTCACCCAGGAAGCCCAAAGGGTCGGGAAATTCCCTTTCCTAGCCAAGGGAAGCTGTGACAGATGGTACCTGGAAAATGGGGACACTCCCACCCTAATACTGCACTTTTCCAATGGTCTTAGCAAATGGCACACCAGGAGATTATATCCCGTGCTGGGCTTGGAGTGTCCCACACCGATGGAGCCTTGCTCACTGCTAGCACAGCAGTCTGAGATTGAACTGCAAGGCAGTAATGAGGCTGGGGGTGGGACATCCACCATTGCTGAGACTTGAGTAGGTAAACAAAGCGGCTGGGAAGCTCGAACTGGGTGGAGCCCACTGCAGCTCAAGGAGGCCTGCCTGCCTCTGTAGACTCTACCTCTGGGGTGCAGGGCATAGCTGGAAAAAAGGCAGCAGAAACCTCTGCAGACTTAAATGTCCCTGCCTGACAGCTTTGAAGAGAATAGTGGTTCTCCCAGCATGGAGTATGACATCTGAGAATGGACAAAATGCCTCCTCAAGTAGGTCCCTGACCCCCAAGTAGCCTAACTGGGAGGCATCTCCCAGTAGGGGCCTACTGACACCTCATATGGCCACATGCCCCTCTGAGACAAAGCTTCCAGAGGAAGGATCAGGCAGCAACATTTACCATCGTGCAATATTTGCTGTTCTGCAGCCTCCGCTGGTGATACCCGGGCAAACAGGGTCTGGAGTGAACTTCCAGCAAACTCCAACAGACCCACAGCTGAGGGTCCTGACCATTAGAAGGAAAACTAACAAACAGAAAGGACATGCACATCAAAACCCCATCTGTATGTCACCATCTTCAAAGACCAAAGGTAGATAAAACCACAAAGATGGAGAGAAACCAGAGCAGAAAAGCTGAAAATTCTAAAAGTCAGAGTGCCTCTTCTCGTACAAAGGAACGCAGCTCCTCACCAGCAATGGAACAAAGCTGGACAGAGAATGACTTTGACAAGTTGAGAGAAGAAGGCTTCAGACGATCGGTAATAACAAACTACTCCGAGCTAAAGGAGGGTGTTTGAACCCATTGCAAAGAAGTTAAAAACCTTGAAAAAAGATTAGATGAATGGCTAACTAGAATAAACAGTGTAGAGAAGACCTTAAATGACCTGATGGAGCTGAAATCCATGGCACGAGAACTACATGATGCATGCACAAGCTTCAGTAGCCAATTTGATCAAGTGCAAGAAGGGTATCAGTGATTGAAAATCACATGAATGAAATGAAGCAAGAAGAAAAGTTCAGAGAAAAAAGAGTCAAAAGAAATGAACAAAGCCTCCAAGAAGTATGGCACTATGTGAAAAGACCAAATCTACGTCTGATTGGTGTACCTGAAAGTGACGGAGAGAATGGAACCAAGGTGAAAAACACTCTTTAGGATATTATCCAGGAGAACTTCCCCAACCTAGCAAGGCAGGCCAACATTCAAATTCAGGAAATACAGAGAACACCACAAAGATACTCCTTGAGAAGAGCAACTCCAAGACACATAATTGTCAGATTCACCAAAGTTGAAATGAAGGAAAAAATGTTAAGGGCAGCCAGAGAGAAAGGTTGGGTTACCCACAAAGGGAAGCCCATCAGACTAACAGTGGATCTCTCAGCAGAAACTCTACAAGCCAGAAGAGAGTGAGGGTCAACATTCAACATTCTTAAAGAAAAGAATTTTCAGTGCAGAATTTCATATCCAGCCAAACTAAGCTTCATAAGTGAAGGAGAAATAAAATCATTTACAGACAAACAAATGCTGAGCAATTTTGTCACCACCAGGCCTGCCTTACAAGAGCTCCTGAAGGAAGCACTAAACATGGAAAGGAACAATCGGTACCAGCCATTGCAAAAACATGCCAAATTGTAAAGTACATTGATGCTAGGAAGAAACTGCATCAACAAACGAGCAAAAAAGCCAGCTAACATCATAATGACAGGATCAAATTCACACATAACAATATTAACCTTAAATGTAAATGGGTTAAATGCTCCAATTAAAAGACACAGGCTGGCAAATTGGATAAAGAGTCAAGACCCATCAGTGTGCTGTATTCAGGAGACCCATCTCGTGTGCAGAGACACATATAGGCTCAAAATAAAGGGATGGAGGGAGATATACCAAGCAAATGGAAAAGAAAAAAAAACAGGGGTTGCAATCCTAGTCTCTGACAAAACAGATTTTAACCAACAAACATCAAAAGAGACAAAGAAGGCAATTATGTAATGGTAAAGGGATCAATTCAACAAGACCAGCTAACTATCCTAAATATATATGCACCCAATACAGGAACACCCAGATTCATAAAATGAGTCCTTAGAGACCTACAAAGAGACTTAGACTCCCACACAATAATAATGGGAGACTTTAACACCCCACTGTCAACATTAGACAGATCAACAAGAGAGAAAGTTAACAAGGATATCCAGGAATCGAACCCAGCTCTGCACCAAATGGACCTAATAGACATCTACAGAACTCTCCACCCCAAATCAAGAGAATATACATTCTTCTCAGCACCACATCGCACTTATTCCAAAATTGACCACATAGTTGGAAGTAAAGGACTCCTCAGCAAATGTACAAGAACAGAAATTGTAACAAACTGTCTCTCAGACCACAGTGCAATCAAACTAGAGCTCAGGATTAAGAAACTCACTAAAAACTGCTCAGTTACATGGAAACTGAACAACCTGCTCCTTAATGACTACTGGGTACATAAAGAAATGAAGGCAGAAATAAAGATGTTCTTTGAAACCAAAGAGAACAAAGATACAACATACCAGAATCTCTGGGACACATTTAAAGGAGTGTGTAGAGGGAAATTTATAGGACTAAATGCCCACAAAAGAAGGCATGAAAGATCTAAAATTGACACCCTAACATCATAATTGAAAGAACTAGAGAAGCAAGAGCAAACACATTCAAAAGCTAGCAGAAGGCAATAAATAACTAAGATCAGAGCAGAACTGAAGGAGATAGAGACATAAAAAACCCTTCAAAAAATCAATGAATCCAGGATTTGGTTTTTTGAAAAGATGACCAAATTGATAGACTGCTAGCAGGACTAATAAAGAAGAAAAGAGAAGAATCAAATAGATGCAATAAAAAATGATAAAGGGGATATCGCCACTGATCCCACAGAAATACAAACTACCATCAGAGAACACTATAAACACCTCTATGAAAATAAGCTAGAAAATCTAGAAGAAATGGATAAATTCCTGGACATATACACCCTCTCAAGACTAAACCAGGAAGAAGTTGAATCCCTGGATAGACCAATAGCAGGCTCTGAAATTGAGGCAATAATTAATAGCCTATCAACCAAAAAAAGTCCAGGATCAGATGGATTCACAGCCAAATTCTACAAGAGTTACAAAGAGGAGCTGGTACCATTCCTTCTGAAACTAGTCCAAGCAATTGAAAAACAGGGCTTCCTCCCTAACTCATTTTATGAGGCTAGCATCAACCTGATACCAAAGCCTGGCAGAGACACAACAAAAAAGAATTTTAGACCAATATCCCTGATGAACATCGACGTGAAAATCCTTAATAAAATACTGGCAAACTGAATCCAGCAGCACATCAAAAAGCTTATCCACCACGATCAAGTTGGCTTCATCCCTGGGATGCAAGGCTGGTTCAACATATGCAAATCAATAAAAGTAATCCATCATATAAAAAGAACCAAAGACAAAAACCACATGATTATCTCAATAGATGCAGAAAAGGCCTTTGACAAAATTCAACAGCCCTTCAGGCTAAAAACTCTCAATAAGCTAGGTATTGATGAGACATATCTCAAAATAATAAGAGCTATTTATGACAAACCCACAGTCAATATCATACTGAACGGGCAAAAACTGGAAGCATTCCCTTTGAAAACTGGCACAAGACAGAGTGCCCTCTCTCACCACTCCTATTCAATATAGTGTTGGAAGTTCTGGCCAGGGCAATCAGGTAGAAGAAAGAAATAAAAGCTATTCAATTAGGAAAAGAGGAAGTCTAATTGTCCCAGTTTGCAAATGACATGATTATATATTTAGAAAACCCCATCGTCTCAGCCCAAAATCTCCTTAAGCTGATAAGCAACTTCAGCAAAGTCTCAGGATAGAAAATCAATGCGCAAAAATCACAAGCATTCCTATACACCAACAACAGACAGAGAGCCAAATCATGAGTGAACTCCATTCACAATTGCTTCAAAGAAAATAAAATACCTAGGAATCCAGCTTACAAGGGATGTGAAGGACCTGTTCAAGGAGAACTACAAACCACTGCTCAATGAAATGAAAGAGGACACAAACCAATGGAAGAACATTCCATGCTCATGGATAGGAAGAATCAATATTGTGAAAATGGCCATACTTCTCAAGGTAATTTATAGATTCAATGCCATCCCCAACAAACTACCAATGACTTTCTTCACAGAATTGGAAAAAACTACTTTAAAGTTCATGTGGAACCAAAAAAGAGCCCGCATTGCCAAGACAATCCTAAGCCAAAAGAACAAAGCTGGAGGCATCACGCTATCTGACTTCAAACTATACTACAAGGCTACAGTAACCAAGACAGCATGATACTGGTACCAAAACAGAGATATAGACTAATGGAACAGAACAGAGTCCTCAAAAATAATACCACACATCTACAACCATCTGATCTTTGACAAACCTGACAAAAACAAGAAATGGGGAAAGGATTCCCTATTTAATAAATGGTGCTGGGAAAACTGGCTAGCCATATGTAGAAAGCTGAAACTGGATCCCTTCCTTACACCTTATACAAAAGTTAATTCAAGATGGATTAAAGACTTAAATGTTAGACCTAAAACCATAAAAACCCTAGAAGAAAACCTAGGCAATACCATTCAGGACATAGTCATGGGCAAGGACTTCATGTGTAAAACACCAAAAGCAATGGCAACAAAAGGCAAAATTGACAAATGGGATCTAATTAAACTAAAGAGCTTCTGCACAGGAAAAGAAACTACCGTCAGAGTGAACAGGCAACCTACAGAATGGGAAAAAATTTTTGCAATCTACTCATCTGATGAAGGGTTAATATTCAGAATCTACAAAGAACTGAAACAAATTTACAAGAAAAAAGCAAGCAACCCCATCAAAAAGTGGGCGAAGGATATGAACAGATACTTCTCAAAAGAAGACATTTATGCAGCCAACAGACACATGAAGAAATGCTCATCATCACTGGCCATCAGAGAAATGCAAATCAAAACCACAATGAGATACCATCTCACACCAGTTAGAATGGCAATCATTAAAGAGTCAGGAAACAATAGGTGCTGGAGAGGATGTGGAGAAATACCAACACTTTTACACTGTTGGTGGAACTGTAAACTAGTTCAACCATTGTGGAAGAGAGTGTGGTGATTCCTCAAGGATCTAGAACTAGAAATGCCATTTGACCCAGCCATCCCATTACTGGGTATATACCCAAAGGATTATAAAGCATGCTACTATAAAGACAAATGCACACGTATGTTTATTGCGGCACTATTCACAATAGCAAAGACTTGGAACCAACCCAAACATCCATCAGTGATAGACTGAATTAAGGAAATGTGGCACATATACACCATGGAATACTATGCAGCCATAGAAAGGATGAGTTCATGTCCTTTGTAGGGACATGGATGAAGCTGGAAACCATCATTCTGAGCAAACTATCGAAAGGACAGAAAACCAAACACTGCATGTTCTCACTCATAGGTGAGAATTGAACAATGAGAACACTTGGACACAGGGTGGGGAACATCACACACCAGGGCCTGTCGTGGGGTGGTGGTAGGGGGGAGGGATATCATTAGGAGATATACCTAATGTAAATGACGAGTTCATGGGTGCAGTTCACCAACATGGCGCATGTATACATACGTAACAAACCTGCACATTGTGCACATGAACCATAGAACTTAAAGTATAATGAAATAAATACATAAATAAATAAAAGAAAACCAATAAAATATATAACAATTATAGGGGGCTTCAAGATAGGTGAATAGAGGGATCTGGTACTTGCCTCCTCCACAAAGAAGAACCAAAATAGCAAGTAAAATAGCACTTTGAATATATCATCTGAGAGATGAAATTGGAGTTCAACAGAGAAGTGACAGGAAACACCTAAGGCAAGAAAGGGGAGAGAAGCAAGGAAGCCTGGTTGTCTGGGATTGGCTGGGAGCCTGGAGAGGTTCTCCAGTGTGGGGAGAAAGTAAGTGAGAGGTCACGAGCTGTGTACACCCCCAGCACAGACTCCTGCAATCCTAGCTACAGGAAAGTCCCTTGACCCTTGCAGGCTCTGAGACCAACATAAGGAGCTGCCTGGAGATGACACAAAAGCATTGCTGCAGACAGAGAACCCAAGTTGGTTCTCACCCCTACCCTTGAGACCAAGCAGCTACAGCATGGCACCGTGTTGAGAGCCAAGCCCCAAAAGACTGTGTCCTGCCCTGGGGCCCAATAGCCCCTGCATCTCCATATCCCTGGAGCTCCAATGACATCCCTCACTCATAGCTGCTGCTGGCTACTGCCACTGGGACTGAAACAGAGCCACTGAATGTCACCCCATTGCCCCCAGAAGTGGGACTGCTGCGCCTTTTCACACTCCCTGAGAGCAAGCCCTGCTACTCACAGTCATCACTCCTGCTGCTGGCTGCTGCCCCAGGGCAGAAACACTAGCCACTGGCAACAACAGCACCTTCACCAGCAGCAGGGCAGCTATGCACTTGCACGTGTACTGAGGGAAACCTCCCCTCACCCATTGCTGCCACTGCCACCCCCACTCAAGCACTCTATTAGGGGCCTGGGACCTCTGCCCACCACAGCCAGCACTGAAATGCACCATGAGGTGACCCAAGGAGAGGCCTGCCTGGCCTGGCTTTGCCTCCCTCCCCATCTCAGTGCCTGAACCTGCCATCCAGGGACCTGCAGATTGCCCTCTCTGCTACCATTGCCACCTGAGCACTCCTCGCAGGTGCCTGGGGATGGCTCTGCTCAGCCTGCCACTATGATCACAGCTGGCACCCACCAGCACACACCACCTGTGGGCACAGGACTGGCCCATCCAGCCCATAGACACTGCCAACATCAGCATTAACCACTTGGGAGCCAGAGGGTTGCCCTCTCAGTGATACTGCCATCGTCTATACCATGTCCACTTCCCAAGGGTCTACGAACCCATCTGCTCACTTGGACAAACCTTGCCACTGCCAGCACCCAAGCAAGTTGCCTGGAGGCCCAAGAATTGATCCACCTGAACCCGTAAACACTGGTGCCAGCATGTGCCACTGTGGGGCCCAAGGAAAGGCATGTTTGGCCTACTGCTTCCAATACTGAGAAGACTGGCCCACACGGCACCCTCATGCCCAGCCAAACTTCATCACAGCCTCCACTAACAACTACATCCTAAGCCACCAAAGAAATCACAGATATTACTGATGTTGCTTACAACCAAATAAATTATACAGAGACTACACTACTATGTGCACCCAAAACAGATAGAAGTGCCCCATCTAAATAACACCATAGCTGTATCTTCAGAAAAATGATGTCCCATGTGAAACAAATTCAAAAAAATGGAAGAAGCAACTGTTATACCAGATGTACTTATATAAACATAAGCACACAAGAAACATGAAAAACAAGAAAATATGATACCTGCAAGGAAATGTAATAATTCTCCAGCAACTGACTCCAGTGAAAAAGAAATTTATAAATGCCAGAAAAAAATAAAAACAACAATAGTAAAGAAGCTCAGTGAGATATAAGAGAGCACAAATAAACAATACAAAGAAGTCAGACACGGAGTGAGGATATGAATGATAAATTTACCAAAAAAGATAGATATCCTAAGAAAGAACCAAACAGAAATCCTAAAACTGAAGAATTTATTAAATAAAATGAAAAATAGGCCAGTCAACAGTATACTATATCAAGCAGAATAAGGAATTTCAGAACTTGAAGACAGATCTTTTGAAAGAACCCAGGCAAAAATAAAAAAGAATGAACAAAGTATACGTCACATGTGGGACATAATAACAATGATTATATTTGAATTTTCAGTGACCCAGAAGGTGAAGAGAAGAGCAAAGGGATAGAAAACCAATTTAACAAAATAATAGCTGAAAACTTCCCAAGTCTATCAAGAGATTTAGACATCCAGACACAGGAAGCCTGGTTATCCCCAAATAGACACAACCTAAAAAGGCCTTCTCCATGGCACACTAGCGTCAAACTGCTAAAAGTCAAAGACAAAGACAGAATTCTAGAAACAGTAAGAGAAAAGCATCTAATTACTTATGAGAACCCTCATCAGACTAAAAGCAAGTTTCTCAGCAGAAACCTTACTTCCCAAGAGAGAATAAGAAGATATATTCAAAGTGCTGAAAGGAAACAACTGCCAGTCAAGGATACCATAACCAGCAAAGTTATCCTTCGTTAATAAAGGAGAAATAAAGTCTTTGACACACAAACAAAAGCTAAGGAAGTTCATCATTAGTAGGCTAACCCCCCAAAAATGCTTAACAAGTCCTATACCTGAAGCAAAGGGATGTTTACCATCAGGAAAACACATGAGAGTATAAAACCCACTGGTAGAGCCAACACACAAATAAGGAAGAGAAAGGACTCAAATGTTACCACTACAGAAACTACCAAACAACAATGGTAAAGGATAAGAAAGAAAGAAAGGAACAAATACATACAAGCAATCATAAGTCAACTAACAAAAAGACATGAATAAGCCCTCACATATTGCAGATTGAATGTATACAAATTAAACTTACCACTTAAAAGATATAAAATAGGTGAATGTATTTAAAAATGACTCAACTACAAGAAACTCCTCTCATATATAGACTCATATAGACTAGAGGTAAAGGATGGAAGAAGATATGCTATGCAAATGGAAACCAAAATTGTGCAGGAATAGCTATACTTCTATAGACAAAACAGATTTTAAGTCAAAAACAGTAAAAAAAGACAGAAATGATCAGTATACAATGATGAAGGGACCAATTTAGCAAGAGGATATAACAATTCTAAACACAGTTGCACCCAACACCAGATCACCCAGATATATAAGGCAAATATTATTAAATCTAAAGGGAGAGATATACTTCAATAGAATAAGAGTTGGGGACTTCAACAACCGACTTTTAGCATTAGACAGATCATCTAGACAAACAATTAACAAAGAAACATTGGATTTAAACTGTACTTTAGATCAAATGGACCTAACCGATATCTACAGAACATTTTGTCCAACAGCTGCAGAATATACACTCTTCTCATGAGCACAAGGAATGTTCTCCAGGATATACTATATTATAGGCCACAAAAAAGTCTCAACAAATTAAAAAAAATTGAAATCATATCAGGTATCTACTCAGACCACAATGGAATGAAACTAGAAACTGGTAACAAGAGAAACATTGGAAACTGCATAGAAATTAAACAACATTCTCCTGAATGGCCATTGGGTCAATGAAGAAATTAAAGAGATAACAAAAAAATTTCTTAGAACAAATGAAAATCAAAACACAATATACTAAAACCTGTGGGATACAGCAAAAGCAGTGCTAAGAGGGAAGTTTATAGCAATAAATGCCTACCTCAAAAAAGTGGAAAGATTTCAAATAGGCAATCTAACAATACAACTAAAGAAACTAAAATATGAAGAACAAACAAAACTCCAAATTATAGAAGGAAAGAAGTAGTAAACATCAGAGCAGAACTAAATGAAATTCAGGCTACAAAGTACAAAGGAACAACAAAATGAAAAGTTGTTTTTCTTAAAAGATAAACAAAATTGATAAATCGCTAGCTAGATCAACCAAGAAAAAAAGAAGGAAGACCCAAATAAATAAAATCAGAAATAAAAAAGAAGATATTACAGCTGATACCACAGAAATACAAAAGATCATCAGAGACTATTACGAACAACTATATGCTAACAATCTGGAAAATCAAGAAGAAATAGATACAGTCCCACTCACATACAACCTACCAAGATTGAATCTGGAAGAAATAGAAAACATGAACAGATCAATAATGAGCAATGAGATGGAATCAGTGATAAATCTCCCAACAAAGAAAAGTCCAGGACTGCATGGCTTCACTGACAAATTCTACTAAACTTACAAAGAAGAGCTAACACCACAATTCTCCTCAAAGTTTTTCAAAATATTGATTAGGAGGAAATTATTCCTAACTCATGTTATGAGGCCAGTCTTACCCTGACACCAAAACTAGACAAGTATGCAACAACAACAAAAACATCTACAGGCCAACACCTGATGAACATCGATGCAAAAGTTCTCAACAAAATTCTAGCAAATGGAATCCAACAGCATATCAAAAAGATAATACACCATGATCAAGTGGGATTTATCCCAGGGATACAAGGATGGTTCAATATACAAAACAATAAATGTTAATCACCATATCGACAGAATAAAGAACAAAACACATGTGATCATCTCAATAGATGCAGAAAAAGCACTTGGTAAAATTTAATATCCCTTCCTTATAAGAACTTTTAACAAATTTGGCATAGTAGGAACAAACCTCAGGATAGTAAAGTCCATTTATGACAAACCAACAGCTAACATCATACTGAATGGGGAAAAGCTGAAAGACTTTCCTCTAAGAACTGGAACAAAACAAGGATGCCCACTTTTACCACTCCTATTCAACATAGCACTGAAAGTTCTAGCCAGAGCAATCAGGCAAGAGAAAAAAAAATAAAAGGCATTCAAATTGCAAAAGAAGAAGTCAAATTGCCCTTTTTTGCAGATGACATGATCTTGTATCTAGGAAAAACCTAAAGATTCCACCAAAATCTCTTATATCTGATACATAACTTCAGTAAAGTTGGAGATAATAAAATCAACATACAAAAATTGGCAGCATTTCTACACACAAATAATGAACTAGATGAGAAAGAAAACAAGAAATATATCTCACTTATGATAGCTATAAAAACAAACAAAAAAAACCATAAGAATAAATTTAACCAAGGGGGTGAAAGACCTTTAAAAAAACTACAAAACACTGGTGAAGGAAATTAAAGAGGACACAAAGAAATGTAAAGACATCCCATGCTCTTTGATTGGAAAATTAATGTGCTTAAAATGATTATATTACCCAAAGCGATCTACAGATTCAATGCAATCTCTATCAAATTTCCAATGTCATTTTTTTTTCCCACAAAAATAGAAACACAATCCTAAAGTTCATATGGAATTAAAATGGAGCCCAAATAACCAAAGCAATCCTGAGCAAAGAGAACAAAGCTGGAGACATCACACTACCTAACTTCAAAATATATTACAAGGCCATAGTAACCAAAATAGCATGGTACTGGTATAAAAAAAGACACATAAACCAATGGAACAGAGACACTCCAGAAATAAATATATGTATTTATAGTTGATTTTTTGACATAGATTTCTAGAACATACATCAGGGAAAGGAATCCCTGTTCAATAAATGGTGCTGGGGAAACTGGATATTCATATGCAGAAGAATGAAACTGGATCATTATCTCTCACCACACACAAAAATCAACTCAAGATGGATTAAAGACTTAAACATAAGACTCAAACTCATAAAATCATTAGAAGAAAACAGAGAAAACATTTCAAGACATTGATCTAGGCAAAAATTTTATGGTTAATACCTCAAAAGCACAGGTAACAAAAACAAAAGTAGACAAGTGGAACCATACAAAACCAAAGAGCTTCTGCACAACAAAGGAAACTATCAAAAGGGTGAAGAGACAACATGTTGAATTGGAGAAAATATTTGTGAACTATTCAACAAGGGACTAATATCCAGAATATACAAGGAACTCAAACAACTCAACAGGAAAAATAATCACTTTAAAAAGTGGGCAAAGGACATGAACAAACATTTCTCAAAAGAGGACATACAAATGGCCAATGGGTATATGAAAAAATGCTCAACATTATTAATTATCAGGGAAATGGAAATCATAATCACAATGAGATATAATTTTACCTTAGCTAGAATGGCTATTATTAAAAAGTCAAAAAGTAACTGATACTATTCAGGATGTGGAGAGAAGGGAACTCATGCGCTTTTGGTGGGAGTGTAAATTATCACAGCTACTATGAAAAACAGTATAGAAATTTCTCAGAAATGAAATCAGTATATCAAAGGGATATACTGCCTTCCTGTGTTTATTGTAGCACTATTCACAATAGCAAAGATATGGAGTCAACGTAAGTATCCCTCAATGAACAAATGGACAAAGAAAATGTAATATATATACATGATGGCATACTATTCGACCATAGAAAAGAATGCAATTGTGTCATTTAGAGCAAAATGAATGAAATTGAAGTATCATGTTAAATTAAGTCACGCACAGAAAGACAAATATCTCATGTTTTTACCATATGTGGAAATTTAAAGAGTTGATTTCATGAAGGTTGAGAGTAGAATTTAGATAACCGAGTCTGGGATGGATGTGGGGTGAGTGGTGGGGTGGGGCCCCGCCATGAAGAGAGACTGGTTAATGGCTACAAACGTGCAGTTAGATAGAAGGAATAAGTTCTAATGGTATATGGCAGAGTGGGGTGACTGTAGTTAATAACAATGTATTGTGTATTTCAAATTAGCTAGAAGAGAAGACTTGAAATGTTCCCAACATACAGAAGTGATAAATACTTGAGGTGATGGATACACCAATACCCTGACTTGATCATTATACGTTCTATTAATGTAACCAAATATCACAAGTACCCCATAAATATGTACAAATATTATGTATCAAAAATTAAAATCTCAAAAATTTTAGTATCCAAAGTGTGTAAGACATATGTGTTATATGGAAGAAGAAACAGTAAATCTTAGCCAAAATAATAATTTTGTAAGCTTCTTTTGGATAGGAATATTTTGTATTTTTCAAATCACAAACCTTCTAAGTCTCAATTTTCTCATTTAAAAAACATATGCTTGGCTTAAATTTGCAAATTCTTTAATATTTAAAATCCTATGAAAGAAAACAAGTGTTTAAAATTTCAAGCCAATTGTCTCTGTGGAAATTTATGTGGATGCTGCACACAGAAGGAACAAATCGAAGAAAAATCTTACAAGTAAAATTTCACTTATATATATGTAATTTCCTAATTTCCTAAAACAAGCGGTTAAAATAGACATGAAATATCTTAATTTTCATTCCACAGAATAAATAAAACAATGCAATTTTATTATATAACCAAACAATTTTAATTTCCCTATTTTCTTCACACAATATTGTATTTGAAATGAACTTTTTCTGTTGTATGTAGTGCAAACACATAAGCACACTTATTCAAGTGCACAGATATTGTTTCTAGCAGGATTTAAAATAGCTATTATTGGGCAAACTAACATTAAAATGGACCTTAATGTTTGTATGTTGATTCAACAGGATAGAAGTTAATGTTGGAAAAAGAAATGATAAGCAGCAGATGAAACAAGTTATTATCTTTGATTGTATTGCCACATTAATCATTTGTTATTAGAACTAAAATGTTAAGCTTTTAAAAATTAATATTAGTCATTATCATATGTATGCATATACTTTTGTATAAATAACAAAACTAATGTATTAGTGCCAGTTATCTGTGTGGCTATTAGCAAGACGTATAGCTTTCCTCATTAGCAAATAGGCTACCTAAATCTCTGGTTTCTCATTTACAACAGGCAACTGATTTCTTGAGTTAAAAACAATTGGTGTTAATGCCTGGCATTGGCTTAGCACACAAATTCTCAATAAATGGTAACTTATTAACAGACAGTTGATAGGTATTTGTAGCTATTGTCAGTGAATTTCAGTATTTTTAAATTTTAAGACAGTACTTAAATTTCACCTTGTTTATAAAAGGAAAAGCCAATTTGTAATAAATTCCCAGAATCTTCTTAAGCTTAACATTTACTTTTTTTCTTTCCTTTACGATGAACTATAGCATCTGAATTGGCTTAATTAATTAGCAAAAAACATTTTCTGGATTCATAAAGATAAATTAGTCCAAGTCATTTTTTCTTTAAAGGATATCCATTTTTCAACTCTTTTTGCATGGGGACTTTAGATTTTGGGAAAAGTCTTTTTGAGAAGTAGTATTTTAGATTCTATGATTTCTTAGACATACTGCTGGTAAATGGTTTTCTTTCATCTGTGCATGCTACACTGGATTTGTGTGTGCAACCATCATGCCTTCTGTGGTTTCTGCACTCAGTAACCCTACCCCTTAGTGTGATCCTGCTTAGGTATTGGAGAGACTCAGGGCTGGAAGGGAATATCTGATGTTCTACCCAGCATCCAGTCCTCACCAAGTATCTTTTGGTATAATTCTCCTCCCCCACACAAGGGATTCATTCTTTTTCAAGTAGACCTTGGTAAGTATATGACCTTTCAAAGATTGCAATAATCTAATTTATGGTTTTTATTTAATAACTTGTTTATAAAGTTTTCTATTGTTCGAAGACGCTTACATTTAACTAAGATCTGTCTTCCTACAGCTTTTTACTGATTCATTGCAATTCTGCTGTCTCACATTTAACAGAATTAAGTTTGGTTCAATTTTTCCCAAAGCTAATCCTTTGAATATATGAGGAATCTATCATTCACTATATATATACTGCATTTTCTAAGCTGAACATTTCCAGTTTCTGTAGGTGGCTTTTCATATGATGAAATTTCTGAATTCTTCTTCATTCTGGGTGTCATTTAGGTTTACCAAGGTTTTTCTTGAAATGTGGTGTAAGATTTGAACATTTTTTTTTTTAACATTCTTTAGTTAAGATTTTTAACAGTCTGAAGAGTGCTGAGCCTAGGGCTTTATTCTTTCATTCGCTCAGGCTACACAGTTATATTAAGGCGTTCTATCTTTATTGGCTAATAATGCAAGCAGTTGTTACTCAATTTCTGTGAGTGTATGTGACTGCTGTTTGAAATCCATTATGAGGTTTGGTAAACTGTCTTAATTATGCACAAACATAAGTAAGGATACTTTTGTTTTTCATAAAGTCATCAATATTCATGTATTTGTCTCTTAAATGTCCCAAATAATATGGCTTTTCTTTGAGATGGAAAAAAATCTCATAATTATTTATTAAGAGCAATTAGATATTTAAGTTAGAGTAACGTTAACAAATTTTCTAGCATAGTAGTACATAAAGGCTTTTTGATAACATTTCCCTTAATTAAAAAAATGGTATTTCAAGTTCTAAATCACACATTTACCCATGTGACAAACCTGCACATTCTGCCCATGTACTCTGGAACTTAAAAAAAAATTAATTATTAAAAAAAAACTAAAAACAAAACAAACAATGGAGTAATTCAAACAAAGGTCACATGTTTTGTTATGCCATGTTGCCAATTAATCCATATTAATTATGGGTGATTTCCTTGACTGAAAAGGCTCCTGGCCAAGGGGACTTGCAAAAATAAACTTCTTTGATAGTATAATTCCTGCTCCAGGGGTATTTCTCCCTTAACCCTGTTACTTTCATTTTTTTTATTAAATTCATAATGAAAATTATTTAGAGGCAGCAGTTCAAGCTTGCAGACATTCTGTAAAAATGGGTCAGCAAATGCTGAGACATAGGATGTTTAAAGAACTTCCTTAAAATCCAGAAAAAAATCATTTCTCACTTTATGTTAATTGTAATGTAAAAATCATAAAGATTGATAGGGATATTCTAACTTGCGTGGCAAATACATTTAAACATTTATTGGCTCCAACAAGTAATGTAGACTCTTCAGTAGTTGCTTTTCCTATCCAATGTTACATTCACACTCATCACTTTAGGATATTCACCATTCAGTGAGTAACCACATTTTAAACAGCAGGTCAAAGGAGAATGTTTTTTTAAAATCAGAAACTAATTTCACACAGAACAGTGGTTCTCAAATTTTAATGAGCATATGAATCTCTTGGGAATCTCGCTAGAATGTATGTCCTGATGGTGGGTCTGGCCTGAAGCCTGAGGTTTTTGCATTTCTAACAAACCTCCAGGTAATGCCAATTCTATTGGTCCCTGGACAACAATTCAGCTAAATGTTCCAGGTTTTGATTTACAGTCTCCTTACAGTCATTATTTGGTGTTGAAGCCCTTCACACATACTTATGAACAGTTATCTTTTTATTGTAATTATTTTGATGTAACCAACCCCTTAGACTGTAAACCGCTTCAGGAGTAAGAATTTTTCATTTGAGCAGAGCTTACCTCAGTAAATAGCATATAAGAAAGAAATCAATACCTGTTTTTCACTGTATTAATAAAGTAGTCTGCATTCACTACCATGGTATTTATATTACATAATTTAAAAAATTCTGTGTTAACACACATCAACACAGAACATGCTTTAATGTCATCAGTTTTTTAGGTTTGTTATCGATATGAATTGGATGAAATGTGCTTAGACTAAGTTTTTTGATAACTTACAAATGAATTACAAGATAACTTACAAATTGACATTAATTTTAGTTTTACAAATATAGTCCTAAAATTATTTACATAAAGTTAAAAAATAAAATTACAGAAAAGTATAAATTTAAAAAGTGAAAGTCTTTCCTCAATTATTATTCTTTAAAGAATGTCACGGCTAACAACTGGTATGTATCTGAATGGCAGATGCACCTGACAGCAATAACTTAAGCATACCCTGAGAATGACTCTATAGTCTAAGAAGAATGTGTGTTCGGAGTTCTGAGCTAAGGAATCTGGGAGTGGCCACCAGGAGATTCATTGCTTATCTAAAAGGAACATTTGAACTCCTGGCCCATCCTGTGGGACACACACCATATAGGGAATCAAGGCCCTATGTTTTGGGTTAAATAAAGGTGGCCAGGTGGAGACTGCTAGGAGGAGAGAGTTAAGAGAAGATGCTATGTAAACTGCATGCTTTTTATAAATGGTAGTGGTTTCTCTGTCCAGCCCACCACCACTGTGCTGCCCTATATGTAAGTCCCCTCAATAAACCCTCTGTCTCAATTGCTGGCTCCAGGTCTCTTCTTTGGCCTCTTGAACAAGGCACCATCCCTATAGAAGTCAATAAGGGTCCAGCAGGACAGTATATTCAAAGCCTTTTCTTCTAGATATACAGTGGTTTTCTTAGGCATAGACACATAGAGGCATACTCTATTTTTTTATTTCTTCCTAAAATTCAGATCATTCCGTAATACTCTTCTTCTGTTTGCCTTAAAGAAACTTTCATGGCATGTTTATAGCTTAATACTTAGTGATTCTGTTTTTAATACTTGGCATAGTTTTCAACACACAGTAAAACTACTCAATAAATATTGAAAGCTACTCAATAAATATGCATTCAATCAGTATTGAATGAATGCTAAATCTAATTTCTGATCTCTGGATCCAAAAAATTTACAATTTCCTTGTTGAAAACTGTTAGCTTCTCACCTCCTCCAACGTTTAGCTACTACAAACATTGTTACAATAAGCTTTTTTTAATCTTTGGCTTTGGTGCACAAGTAATACAATTTCATATAAATAAAGTGACTAGGTCAGACTCTGAGTTTTGACAATATTATCAAACTACCCTTCAAAAAGGGAGTAGTGCCCTATTCATTATTGCCAGTTGTCTAGGATGACTCTCTTGCTCAGATGCTTACCATCACTAGAGACTAACAGTCTTTTTAATAGGTGAAAAATACATATAATAAAAATAATTTTTTATTTTGCTTTTTAGTCAAAGTATCACTTAAAGTAAAATGCACAAATCTTTATTTTTTATTACTTTTTAAAAAATTATACTTTAAGTTCTAGGGTACATGTGCACAATGTGTAGGTTTGTTACATATGTATACATGTGCCATGTTGGTGTGCTGCACCCACTGACTTGTCATTTACATTAGGCATATCTCCTAATGCTATCCCTCCCCTCTTCCCCCACCCCACAACAGGCCAGGGTGTGCGGTGTTCCCCAACCTGTGTCCAAGTGATCTCATTGTTCAATTCCCACCTGTGAGTGAGAACATGTGGTGTTTGTTTTCTGCCCTTGAGATAGTTTGCTCAGAATGATGGTTTCCAACTTCATCCATGTCCCTGCAAAGGACACAAACTCATCCTTTTTTATGGCTGCATAGTATTCCATCATGTATATGTGCCACATTTTCTTAATCCAGTCTATCATTGATGGACATTTGGGTTGGTTCCAAGTCTTTGCTATTGTGAATAGTGCCACAATAAACATATGTGTGCATGTGCCTTTGTAGAAGTTTGATTTACAATCCTTTGGGTTTATACCCAGTAATGGATGGCTGGGTCAAATGGTGAGGAATCGCCACACTGTCTTCCACAATGGTTGAACTAGTTTACAGTCACACCACAGTGTAAAAGTGTTCCTATTTCTCCATATCCTCTCCAGCACCTGTTGTTTCCTGACTTTTTAATGATCGCCATTCTAACTGGTGTGAGATGGTATCTCATTGTCGTTTTGATTTGCATTTCTCTGATGGCCGGTGATGATGAGCATTTTTTCATGTGTCTGTTGGCCGCATAAATGTCTTCCTTTGAGAAATGTCTGTTCATATCCTTCGCCCACTTTTTGATGGGATTGCTTGCTTTTTTCTTGTAAATTTGTTTAAGTTCTTTGTAGATTCTGGATATTAGCCCTTTGTCAGATGAGTAGATTGCAAAATTTTTTTTTCCCATTCTGTAGGTTGCCTGTTCTCTCTGATGGTAGTTTCTTTTGCTGTGCAGAAGCTCTTTAGTTTAATTAGATCTCACTTGTCAATTTTGGGTTTTGTTGCCATTGCTTTTGGTGTTTTAGACATGAAACCCTTGCCCATGCCTATGTCCTGAATGGTATTGCCTAGGTTTTCTTCTAGGGTTTTTATGGTTTTAGGTCTAACATTTAAGTCTTTAATCCATCTTGAATTATTTTTTGTATAAGGTATAAGGAAGGGATCCAGTTTCAGCTTTCTACATATGGCTAGCCAGTTTTCCCAGCACCATTTATTAAATAGGGAATCCTTTCCCCATTTCTTGTTTTTGTCAGGTTTGTCAAAGATCAGATGGTTGTAGATGTGTGGCATTATTTCTGAGGGGTCTGTTCTGTTCCATTAGTCTATATCTCTGTTTTGGTACCAGTATCATGCTGTTTTGGTTACTGTAGCCTTGTAATATAGTTTGAAGTCAGATAGCATGATGCCTCCAGCTTTGTTCATTTGGTTTTGGATTGTCTTGTCAATGCAGGCCCTTTTTTGGTTCCATATGAACTTTAAAGTAGTTTTTTCCAATTCTGTGAAGAAAATCATTTGTAGCTTGATGGAGATGGCATCGAATCTATAAATTACCTTGGGCAGTATGACCTTTTTCACAATATTGATTCTTCCTATCCATGAGCATGGAATGTTCTTCCATATGTTTGTGTCCTCTTTTATGTCATTGAGCAGTGGTTTGTAATTCTCCTTGAAGAGGTCCTTCACATCCCTTGTAAGTTGTATTCCTAGGTATTTTATTCTCTTTGAAGCAATTGTGAATGGAGTTCACTCATGATTTGTCTCTCTGTCTGTTATTGGTGTATAGGAATGCTTGTCATTTTTGCACATTGATTTTGTATCCTGAGACTTTGCTGAAATGCACAAATCTTAACGGAGAGCTCAATGAATCTTTTGCATAAACACACACACGCGTAATCACCACAAAGCTCAAGCTGTAAAATATTTCTATAGAACATGAGTGTTTTGTCTGTCTTCTTAATAGAATGTCAGCTCCCAAGGTCAGAAATTCTTTCTTGCTCACTGGTGTTCTCCAATGCTTAGAAGAATGCCTGACCCAAGGGAGACACTCAGTAAATACTTGTTGAGGGAATTTGAACCTTCTCATGGTGGGGTGGGGACCGCTTCATGCTCCTATGCACTGTTCATGCTTTGACTTTGGTCCGGGTCTGCAGTAGGGTTGAGGGGAGCTCTTCCACATCTCCACAGTCTCTTCCATATCTCTTCAGTCCCTTCCCACTCTTTGCCTTGGGTCTTGAGGACTCCCTTGCCCCATGCTGTCATGGGAATCCATGGTGAGGTATAAGCTTCAGGCCCTGGACAACCTAATGTGTTACAGTGTCAAGATGTTAAGGATGTCTAGGATCAAGGTAGTCAAATTTAATATTACCCGAATTTTACAAAGACATCAGAGCTATGCTAGCTATATCAACTACAGCCATGACCACATCATTCAGCAAGGCCACGAGTGAATTTCAGGGCTAATCCACTGGACTCAGGGATTACAGAGGGAGGCTGATTTTGGCTGTCTCCATGGAGAGCAGGTTGCACCAGCTGAAAATGCTGATGGCCAGGGAAAGTAGGACGGATACAAACTTGTAATAGTTCATGTTTGAATCTTAGCCTCTAGCACCTGTGACCGGATTCCCAGACCTCCCAAGTCCAGCCTCTTGGGCCATACTTCAGGATTCCCAAGTCAGGAGTGCACCTTGCCTTTTTGACATAATTATTTTTAACTTGCTTTTCTTGTCAGAGTTTGAACATCATTTTATGGTTTACATCAGTCATATTTTCTATGATTTGCTAATTTAGATCCTTTGCATACTTTCCATTGTATAGTTTACTTTTTTCCCTCTAAATTTCTTTTAATATATAGATATGTTACTTTGGATATTAATTCTATTATATAATACATTAAAATATTTTCTCCTAATTTCTGACTTATCTTTTAACTTTTTTAATTTATAAATCCAAATCTGTATTTCTTTTTACGACCCATGGTTTTTATGCCATGCTTTGCAGCATCCCAGTCTCTCCTCAAAAATTTCCATATTTATTTCTCCCTTAGGGCATTTACTTTTCTGTGTAGTTTAAAAAATTATTTGAAATATTTTGGGGCTGTTATATGAGGTGAAGATCTTTCTTTTTTATTTTGGATAAGCTATTAGCCCTATTATATATTTTTCCACACTGATTTGAAAGGTCACACTTTATCTAAACTAAATTTTCTTTTTTTTTTTTTTTTTTTTTTTTGAGGCGGAGTCTCGCTCTGTCGCCCAGGCTGGAGTGCAGTGGCCGGATCTCAGCTCACTGCAAGCTCCGCCTCCCGGGTTTACGCCATTCTCCTGTCTCAGCCTCCCGAGTAGCTGGGACTACAGGCGCCCGCCACCTCGCCCGGCTAGTTTTTTGTATTTTTTAGTAGAGACGGGGTTTCACAGTGTTAGCCAGGATGGTCTCGATCTCCTCACCTCGTGATCCGCCCGTCTCGGCCTCCCAAAGTGCTGGGATTACAGGCTTGAGCCACCGCGCCCGGCCTTTAAATTTTCTTATATTCAAAGAACTGGTTTTGGATTGTTATACTCACTGATTTATTTAAGTATTCCTATTATTATAACAAGCCTAACTATTAATAGTGTAGATTCATTAACATCTTTCAACTATTTATGAAAGCTTTAATGTAATTATATTTGTAGCCTTTTTTTTAAACCTCTTTTCCATTTTCTTTATATAGAAAAACAGCTCAACGTTTTCATCATGGCATCTAATTTATTCAAATTAACTGTTAAAATTAATGTAGTGGCTTCTAGGTTTGAGGGGTGTTTCAAAATTTTTATTTGTGGGACCAAGTTCCAGTATCTCAAGAATTGAACTTTTTGTTATCTCAATAAGGTTATTTTATCATTTATTTCACAAATAAATTGTTTCATTTAGCTTTCAATCACCTGCTCAGCAGTTAATTTCTCTCAACCGTAAGAAGCCCTGATAATTATAGCTTTCACTTTCAAATCTTCAGTGATTTGAGTTATTTGATTTTTATTAGCAGTAAGGCCACCTGGCACAGTTAGATGCTTTTGCAGGTTTGTGATGCCTGTCACTTTTCTCTGTGAAGTTCCATTTTGATGTCATTCTGTTTTCGGCTTATGAACCTGGGCTTAAGATTTATTATGATCCATGTGGAGCAAAAGGGAAATGATAATTTTTCTGGTTTCTTCTCACAGGATTCGTGTTTTTAAAATTTTGTGTATTTTCTTTCTTTCATTGGACTGCAAGTTACATGAGTGTAAGGCCTTCTGTTTGGTTCATTGCTTAAGGCAGTGACACAGTAAGCTCTTAATAAATACATGTCATGTGGGTGAATGAATGAATATACTAAATCCATGACATTCGGTCACATATTTAGGCTAGTGAATTTATCTCAAAGCAATGGTAACAGAACTGTCAAATACAATTTTCACAAAGTTAAATAAAAAATCATTACTCTCCTAGAGATAGAGAATGAGTACATGTCAAACGTTTATTTCATTTATTAAAAAGAGAATCAGCACGATGATAATGTTGGTAAAGATGATAAAGAACATTATAAAAGACTGACTGTTACTAGGCATTTGACTTAAAACTTAAAATAAGTTTACTCAGATACTAAACTGGTTGCTGTCTTGTAGGCAATGTAATATTTGGGGTTATGTTTTCTATTGGACAGAAATAATTTGCATTTCTAATGGACAAAAAATTATTTAAAAACATGGAACTTCACAATCTGGGCCTCTTATCAATAGCAGATAAGGAATCCAACAATGACACACCTCCACAGACGATTAAATAATCCTGAAATACATCTGTTAAACAATGCTCCACAGCACTTTGGGAGGCTGAGGCAGGTGGATCATGAGGTTGAGTTCAAGACCAGCCTGATCAATATGGTGAAACCCCATATCTACTAAAAAAAATCAGCCAGGCGTGGTGGCGTATGCCTGTAGTCCCAGCTACTTGGGAGGCTGAGGCAGGAGAATCACTTGTACCCAGGAGGCGGAGGTTGCACTGAGCCGAGATCGTGCCCCTGCACTCTAGCCTAGGCAACAGAGCAAGAGTATATCTCAAAAACAAACAAACAAACAACAACAAAAAACAAAACAATGCTCCAATATATGAAAAAGACACACTGCCCTCCGTTTGCCTTATTTAAAAATGTTGCATATTTTTCTTAAATAATAAATGAGTAAACTGGAAATATTCAATTCTTTTAAGTCTGGCCCTTGATTTGATAGCATTTTCTCCAGTCGAAAGTCACTGAAGTGATGTCATTTTTGCTTGTTGTCGTCTTCTACATACAAGAATTTTCATATCTTTTTTTTTTTTTTTTTTTTTTAGACGGAGGTTCGCTCTTTTCCCCGGGGTTGGGGGCCGTGGCCGGATCTCCGCTCACTGCAAGCTCCGCCTCCCGGGTTCCCGCCATTCTCCTGCCTCAGCCTCCCGAGTAGCTGGGACTACAGGCGCCCGCCACCTCGCCCGGCTAATTTTTTTTTTTTTTATTTTTTAGTAGAGACGGGGTTTCACCGTGTTAGCCAGGATGGTCTCGATCTCCTATCCAAAGCTAAAATTTCTGATAATGGTTAAAACATTGAAGACAACTTGGCATAGAAATGCATCAGAACTTTTATATGCCTCTTTGTATGTCTCTTGATAGTGCTTAAATCCTGTAGTAAGATCTTAAGTGTTAGCAAAGAAAAATCTTCATTATGTTTAGAACTTTGAAATAAAAGGCAACATTTATACCCACCCGATGGGGCACTGGCAAAGGCAGTTGTGGCCTCAGAAGAAATAGCCAGAACCTTCTGCTGGTCAGGGCTAGATTGGGTCCATTTGGACCAAATAAATTCCTAGAGGAAGATACGGTTTGGAAATAAGACAACAGACCTTCTAGACCAGATTAGCCACCCTCAAGTGTAAATTGGGGTTAGGCATAATCCCAATATTAGGTTGAACATTTGGAAGAGATAAAATAGATTCCAACTGTGAATACATTTAACTAAACAAGGAAATGCTTTTTAACATGAATTTGTGTGAGGAAGTTTTTGAAATGTAAACAAATAGTTTGGTGACATGGTATAGATTATGACTTGTGTATTGCTATCAATGAACTCATTACATACACACACACACACACACACACACACACACACACACACCGCAAATTATAACGTTAATACGTGTATTTTGTTCTGGATCCTAACAGGGTATTCTAATTTCCTGTAGAGGTCGCTTTTGGTATAACCAACACATTGAAGGAGCAGGACTCTGGGTGAAGTAAAGGGAACGTGTTTTCTCATTAATGCCGCTGCAAACCAACTCTGTGCAGTTGTTCTTCTTTTGCCCTTGGATAAAATTCTGCAAAGGCCCTGCTGCTTAGCTGATTGTTTTCAGATAATGGAAATATCTTTGGGCACTTTGTTTTCAGATAATGGAAATATCTGTGAGTACTTTGGTTCTCTAAAAATAGTCTGAGTTCCATAGTTAATATGTCTATTTAAAACTCCTTCCTACCCATCTGGAGCTCAAGGCTTCTGTGAGTAGGAAGCTTCAGTGGAGAAGGGGGATGTGTTTGGCCTCATTTGTTTTTAACAACTCTCCTTCTCGACGTGGGAAGCTGAGACTTCTAACTTCTCCATGGTTGAATAGGGGAATGGGGAGAGCTAATGGACATGAAAATTTCTTCCTGACTGGAGGTGATTTTTTGTTGTTGCTTTTTTTTTTTTTTTCCTGGCAGTGAAACGAACTTAAGACATTTTGTGTGTTTCTCAGAGACCACACGTCACTGGGGGTTTCTCACCTCTGGTTTCCTGATACAGCCTGGTCCCTTAGAATTACCCCTTAGACTGCAAAAGACTCTCTGTTGGGATCCCATCACCTTTCCAAATGGTTTTCAGAGGCAAAATCTTCTTAAGATAGTTCCAGGTAGACCCTGTTATATTTTTTTCTGCTACTACTTCTTATCCAACAGGCATAGAATCATTATAAATTATTTCAGGGGCTATTCTTACTTTTTGGGGAAATATGTATTAAAAAGATGAAAACATGACTATATAAACTCTCAAGGTCCTGGGGTATCTATTTTGTAACCATCAGTTCAGGGAACTGCTTGAGTATTAAGACACATTCCTATCAATGGCTCAGGCAAGCCTCATTTCTAGAGTATACTATATGGCCCACAGCAGGCACTCTCTGGGCTCAAGGTTTAGGGGCCAAAGGAAGGGAGGAAGGGAGCATTAGAGCTTGCATCTCAGATCGTGATCTACCAAAGGGGTCCTGAGATGGTAGGATGCCAATTAATAAAGAGTGCTTGGCCTAGATTCTTCTCACAGGGCATGGCAGTGGGCTCACTGGGAATCTTACCATTGTCTACCTGCAATCTAACATTCACAGTGGAAATTTGATTAATTATTTTATTAGCAAGCATTCTTTTATCACTTGTTATTTGTCTAGATCATGAAGCACACAATTTACTGTAATAAAGGATATAACATACATTTAGGAGGGCAAGATTCATACAGAAGTTCCTTGATTTACATTGGGATTATGTCTACCTAAACTCATAGTAAGTTGAAAATATCGTAAGTTGAAAATGCATTTAATATATCTAACAAAATGTCACAGCTTAGCCTTGGCTAGCTGACACATGCTCACAGCACTTCGATTAGCCTACAGTTGGGCAAAATCATCCAACACAAAGCCTATTTTATGGTACAGTGGTGAATATCTCATGCAATTTATTAAAAGCTGGACTGAAAGTGAAAAACAGAATGGTTGTATGAGTACTTGAAGTGTGATTTTTACTGAATGCATATTGCTTTTGCACCATTGTAAAGTTGAAAAACCGTAAGTTGAACCATCATAAGTCTGGGACCACCTGTAATTATAAAATAATTATGATTTTGCAATATGAATATTAAAGATGCTACTGTAAGAAAGTGCTAAATTGTATAATATGGATTATAAGTCATGCATGAGTTCAGGGAAATTGAGGAAGATCAAGAAGACTCTAGCAAATGCCACTTTTCAGAAACTGTTCCACCAAAGCCTGTAATTGCTTTGTGGTTGCAAAATACACATTCTTCCATATTCCCTTGTGGAAATATGTGGTTGGCTTCATTTGTTTTTAACAATACTTCTTCCTGAAGTGAAACTTGTGTTCTTGGCAATATTTGACACAACTGACCACTCCCTTCTTCAAAAACTCAGCTTCCCTTGGTTTTGACTCTCCTGCCTCTGCCACTCCTCAGAAGTTTCTCATTCCTCTTTATGGGCAGCTCTTTTTCCTTCCTTCCTTCCTTCCTTCCCTCCTTCCTTCCCTCTTTCCTTCCTTCCCTCTTTCCTTCCTTCCTTCCCTCCTTCCTTCCCTCCTTCCTCCCTCCCTCCCTCCTTTCCCTTCCTCCCTTCCTTCCTTCCCTCCTTCCTTCCCTCTTTCCTTCCTTCCTTCCCTCCTTCCTTCCATCCTTCCTCCCTCCCTCCCTCCTTTCCCTTCCTCCCTCCCTCCCTCCCTCCCTCCTTCCTTCTTTCCTTCCTTCCTTTCTTCTTTCCTTCCTTCCTTCTTTCTTTCCTTCCTTTCTTCCTCTCTCTCTGTCCCTCCCTCCCTCCCTCTCTCTCTCTTTTTTTGACAGGGTCTCACTCTGTTGCCCAGGCTGGAGTGCAGTAGTGAAATCATAGTTCACTGTAGCTTTTAACTCCTGGGCTCAAGTGACCCTCCTACCCTTCCACCTCAGCCTCCCAAGTAGCTAGGACTACATGTGTGTCACCATGTCCCAGGTAAATATATATATATATATATATAATATATATAATTATAAATATAGAATATACATATAATTATAAATATATTTTATATATATATATACATTTTGTTTGGTTGTGTAGGGTCTCTCTATGTAGCCTAGGCTGGCCTTGAACTCCTGGCCTCACCTGATTCTCCCATGTTGGCCTTCCAAACTCTCTTCTGGTTTTATTAACTCGTATGTTTCAGGATTCTGCCACCACCTTTTTGCCTTATCAGTCTGCACATTCTCCAAGGGCAGTCTCATTCACTAGCATTTATGCTGGTGGTTCAGATTTAAATCCTTTCTTCTGAAATTCTAAGCTTTCCCTCCAGATCTACTCACCTGGTCTTCTACTGAACACTTCCATTTGGAAGTCTCACAGGAAAAAACAAACAAGAAACCCTACTCATTACATCCTAAACAGCTTGTCACGTTCCTCCCACCATATCTTTTCCTTATTCTCCTGTGGTTCTTTTCTGTTTAGGTGAAGTAAATGCTTGTTTTCTGGTGTAATTTGAATTAAAAAACCCTACTTGCTTTCAAACATTTATCTTATTTTCAAACTCATCCAGCTCTTAAAATTTTCAGCCTTGATCAATTTATTTGGTTTAAATTATTTTAGCCAGAGATTCTTTCTTAAAATGTGTCACCTTCAGGGATACAATTAGGTCCAGCAGCAGCTGTTTACAAAGAACGAAGCACACTAATCTAATTAAATATCAACTAATAATAATCATGATTTTTTGAGTACTTACAATGTTCCATGCATTTTGCTAAGGGATTTTCATTGTATTTATTTATCATAATAAATAAGTAGTTATTATCATGTTAAACAAATAAGGAAGCTGAACCATATGAAGTCTAAACAACTTTACCAGCCTCCACTGGCTGAACTACATAGTGAGGAAATGACTAAAATACAGATCCTCTGACTCCAAAACTCATGCCCGTAACCATTTACTACACTGAGTACACTGTCGTGGCAAGGAGAAAACTTTAACAGAAAGTGAGTTAGGGCAGGTACATATTTTGAGACAAGAAGGCTATACAATGGTTTAGGTTCCAGGATGCTGGCCAATACCTTGTGAGGAAGAGAGATACAAGAGCTCTATGAAGCCAGGAGCAGGAGGGCACCTGTCTTAGTCTGTTTTTTGTTACTATGACAGAATACCTGAGACTGGGAAGAAAAGAGGTTTATTTTGGCTCATAGTTCTGGAGGCTGGGAAGTCTAAGATCGGGTGGCCACATCTGGTCAGCTTCCTGTGAGGGCCTTGTGCTGTGGCATAATATGGCAGAGAAGTGACAGAGAAAGTAAGCATGGGAGAAAGGATCAGAACACAAGGGGTGACCTCACTTTATAACAACCCACTCTCACAGTAATGAATCCAGTCCCATGGGAATGAGAAATCACTCACTCCTGAGAGATGGCATTAATTCCGTCATGAGAGTAGATTCCTCATGATGCCAGTGCCTCCCAAAGATCTTACCACCTTTCAACATCATCACATTGGGGACCAAACTTCAACATGAGTTTGATGGGGACAAAATATTCAAACTATAGTAGCACTGAAGTCATATGAATGGTCAGAACTCTTGATATTTAAATGATCTCTTTGAGGCAGGACCAATTAATTTTGAAACTAAGTAGGCATTAAGAACATTAGTAGTCCAGGGCTGTAAAGCTTCATATCATATTTAACTGTTTTCTATAGCTAAGAAGGAAGACTGTGTTTGACAACGTTTTTATTTTAATTAGACTGATGACATGATTAATAACACTAATATGTGCTGGGTAATTATAGTGCTAAACCTCCTATTAGTGTAAGAGAATAGTAAATTTTAATACGTTGGAGAGTAAGGCTGAAAGAACATTGCATAGGCAATTAATTATAGTCAATAATAGGTATATGACTGCATTAATAGTCAGATCATGGTTAACTCTTTAGGGTTTATCTGAGAGTGTTTGAAGGATATAGTGAGAGCAGAAGAACCTGTGTGGTAGTCTGCTCTGGGTGCCATAACAAAATACCACAATCTGGGTGGCTTAAACAACAGAAATTTATTTTCTCACAGTTCTGTAGGCCAGACATTTAAGATCAACGTGCTGTCAGGATTGGTCTCTGCTGAGGCCTCTCTTCCTGGCTTACAAATGGCTGCCTTCTCACTGTGTCCTCACATGGTAAAGAGGGACAGAGTTTTAGTGTCTTCTTTTTCTTATGAAGATTCCAGTCTTACTGGATTAGAATCTTACTCTTATGGCCTTATTTAACCTTAGTTACCTCTTTAAAGGCTCTATATCCAAATACAGCTACCTTAAGGGGTTAGGGTTTCAACACGTGAAATTTTAGAGGGATAAAGTTCAGTCCCTGATACACTGAAATTCACAGAGAAGCCAAGACTTCTCCCATGCATTGGAGTCATTAGAAGCTGGGGCTCTAAGGCTAGACTGTCTGGATCCCAGTTCGACAAGAGAGAGCGCTACTGAAACCCCCCTTCCTCCTTGGTCTTTTTTTTAGACAGTCTGTCACTCAAGTTGGAGTGTTGCGGTACAGTCAGGGCTCACTGTAGCCTTGAACTCCTGACTCTAAGGATTCTCTTGATTCAGTGTCTTGAGTAGCTAGGACTACACTGTGTATCACCATGCCCAGCTAAGGTTTTAATTTTTTGTAGAAGGGATCTCTCTATGTTGCCCAGGCTGGTCTGCAACTCCTGGACTCAAACGGTTCTCTCCTCTGGGTCTCCCAAAGTGTTGGGATTCCAGGTGTGAGCCACCTGGCCTGGCCTGAAACTTTCTTTCTTAAACACTCTCATGGGTTTTTACATGGAGATGTTAATGACTGTGTCTATCTCACAGGATTGCTATGATGATTAAATGAATGAAAACATATAAAGCACATAATACAATGCCTTGCACTTGGGCAGGCTCAGAAAATGTTAGTTATTATTTTTTATTGTTGTTGAGTAGATTTTAGATTTTGGCTAAATTAGGCAATGTGTTTTATATTAGAATTTGAAAAAATAATATAAAGCGTTATTACAGGAAGGTGAAATTGACATCTGAGATATTAGAAATTTCTCATGGAACAAAGAATTTATTTAAAGCATAAAGGTCAACTTGTTTACCTCTTTGTTCTTAAGAAGTAAAAATAAAATGTTAAATAATGTGAGAAAAAATTGATTGTGCTCATAGCTGCTTGTTTGAAAAATGTCAACCTTATGAAAAATTTACAAGGATACAATGACAATACATTAATTATATCTTGAAACATGCAAATAGAGGTCAGTGTTTAAAAGTATGAAATTCTAGATGAAGTGGAACTTTCTGATGAAAATAATATATTGTAATTTTTCATGAAAACTTCAAAAATGCAATGGATATAAAAGCATAATTTAAGAAAAACTAAAGTTGTGGTATTGTAATCTGATTTCTGATATTGTTCAAATCACAATAAGCTTCTACAGTAAGTTAATACTCTCTAATGAAGGAGATCATTAGAATATTCCTAGGAATGAGTTAAATGATTTGCGGGAAGGAAATATATTAACATAATATTAATATTATGTGAATGATTGGAGAGAATGAGGTGGAAGCCACAATGCCATCTGTGATCTTACTTTGAAGGTCATATACTATCACTTCCGTGATATTCTTTTTATTAGATGTGGGTCACTAAGTCTAGCTTACGCTCGAGAAGAGGGAATTTGACTCTGTCTTTGAGGACAAGATTGTCAAAGGAATTTGCAGATATATTTTAAAATCGCCACAACATGAATTAACTTTTCTCATCATGCCCAATCTTTATCCCCTCAACAGCATAGTATAGAGTTAATGTGTCATGTTCTCAATAGAACAGTGTTCCAATATGACATTGATTTAGGAAGTGGAAGCAGGAGAGAAGGAAGCTTGTAGAATCTGAATTCCTAGAGATCAACAGGGTGTGTATGTGTTTGTGCATAGAGGAATGGGTGGGGACATGGAGATGTAAGGGAGGTAGGTGGGAACTGGATGCAGGAAGTTAAAAAAGAAACTAACTAGACAGCATCTCTCTCTGTCTTCAGAATTAGTATACTTCTAGTCACTGAACAAGACCAAGTTAAATCCTATGGTTTTTAAGGGTCATTGGTCTTTTCAGCTTTGTTTTGGCCCCATGGTACATAAAATCTTCTTTCTGTTGAGGTGCTCATAATGAATAGATTTGATGGAAGAAACCAATTGCTATCTTAGTGCTAGAATATACTCTAAGTTAAAGCTATACGTTAGTATTTATTATTAGGGTTGAGAAGAGACTCAATAAAAGGAAAAGTTCAGTTTAGTGATAGAACTGGAAATGTGTTTTGATGGTGACTGTGGGTTGATACTCATGAAGTATCTGATTTGCTGAATAAAACTGGACATTCTCTTTTTGGGGAAGTGAGTAATGAGTTGTTATTGTGTGATAAGGCTTATACAGGGCAATTAAGAGGGCTTGGCTTTTCATGGGCAGTTATTAGTTACAAAGTTTCTCTCTTATTCTCTTAATTACAAATGTATCAGACTTTGCATACTTAAAACATTTTATTTTTTAATTATTAGGCATATATAGTTGTATGTATTTACGAGGTACATGTGATATTTTGATACAAGCATGCAATGTGTAATGATCAAATTAAGGTTATTAGCATATCTATCACCTCAAACATTTATTATTTTTTTGTATTGGGAACATTCTATTTCCACTCTTTTTGTTATTTTGAAACATTACAATAAATTATCACTGACTATAGTTGCTCTATTATGCCACTGAACATTAGATCTTATTTCTCCCACCTAACCATATTTTTGTACCCATTAATCTTATCCTCTTTATCACTCACTCTTCACAACCCTTCCCAGGCTCTGGTAACCATCATTCTACTCTCTACCTTCATGACTATATATATCTCCCACATATGAGTGAAAGCACGCAATACTTGTCTTTCTGTGCCTGGCTTATTTCACTTAATATAATGTCCTCCAGTTCCACCCATGATGTTGCAAATGATAGGATTTCATTCTTTTTTATGGCTGTATTGATTTGGGAAATATTGTTATTATCACTTTGGTCTCTTGTGTTCCTTTATTCACACCTTGAATTTTCGGTGTCTGCTGACTCTATAACAACATTGTCAAGGGCTTTTCACTGAGGCATGTGCAATGAAGAATCAAAGGGCTTTTATTAATTAATACAAAAATATTTGTAAAACAAATGTTAACATTTGTTGCTATGGAGCAGATATTTTCTTCTTGGTAGAAAGCAGAACATGGCCCTGGTAAAAATGGTGAGCATCTTGATTGCATGTGTGTTCCCTTATATCTCTGTGCCTTTCTTAACTCATGCTGCTCTCTAGCTTTCCAAAACCTACATTTCATTTTGCCATTTAAAACTGCTTATTATTTAAGTACCATCTGTCCCCAAATATTTCTTTTAGTTTGTCATCTCGGGATTATTATCCCCTTCAACACCATCTTATAGTTTAATGTTAGAAGGAAAACAACACAGTTAAAGCAATTCATGAAGAATAGGTACGATTAATAGCCTGCCACATTTTAAAAGTGGGTTTACATTTGAAATAAATGCAGTAACAAAACCAGTTGGCCCAGATTAATCTCTTGATGATAGATTGCAGACTTTGGGAAAAGTAATAAAGAAGAGTAATGAAATTCAAATCATGTAGGTGACATGTTTGAAGTGACAGTGGAGAATTAGAAAGAGTTTTTATCCTCCTTCAATTTTATAGTTCAAAATATTTTCTAGTCTATTGGATAGGTTGTCCTATTCTACTGCTTGCAGGCAGACTGAAAAGTTAGAATGAGAGAAATGAACTAAATGATCCCGTCATTCACCCACTTGCTTAGGACAGAAACTTCGGAGTTTCATCTTTGATTCTTTACATCCTCCCACATCCCATACTGAATTTGTCACAATCGTGTAGACTCAAGTTTCCTGGTGCATCCGCATCAGACCACTGTGCCCCTCCCGCAACTTCTACCCCTGGTCCGAGGCACCATCCTTAAATCTCACTTTCCACCATGCTCTTTTGCTCACCACGTTCCAACTATGGCAGCCTTTCGGCAATGCCTCGAACATGCATTTTCCTCTGTCTAGGCATGTCGTTTTGCTATTCCTTCTTCCTCCTACTTCCTCTTCCTCCTGGAGGGATATCTTTCCCCCAATATTGACATGCCCCCTACCTCTTTTCAGCCACATCTTTCCTCAAATGTCACATCACAGAATATCCTAAACACCCTACTTAACAAATCATTGCTCTCACTCTCAGCTATCTCCTCGCCCTGATTAATTTGTTCATAACCACCCCCCAACATTTGTTTACTGTCTGTCTACCTCCCTAGAGCCTATGCTTCCTGTGGCCAAGGACTTCGTGTTTTATTTATTGCTGTATCCCTAGGACCTACACACAGTGCTTGATATATAGTAGCTGTTTGCTAAATATATTTGAATAAATGAATAAATGACCTTTTAAAAGTAAGTATATATAATATTTATATTTTGATGGAAAACAATAAAGTGAATGTGTATTTAATTACATTGTTATTTTGTGATTTGAGGTGAAAATCAGGACCTAGTGACCTAGAAATTACAGAAAGTAAGAAATAGCAAAATCCTATTGTTAAGGAGTTTATAAATAGGAGGAAATAAAAAGGGTATTGTCAATTCTGATAATGCCAAGTACTATGGTCTATATTTTAACCTTGATGTGTACCGGGATTTTCACACAATAGGCTGAAAAATTATTTGAAAAATAACACAAGGCAAAAGAAACTAGAGAAAAATCAGGTAGTGGTTGGATATTGATTATTAGAGTTCTATAGTTGATTTTTTATATATATATATAAACTTTTTCTGTGTGGGTAGAAAATGTACTGCTGAATTTGTTGAAATATCATTTCACCACAGTTTCACTTGTTTCTCTTAGCACAGTGCTGATTTTTTTTTCTCAGTATTCAATATTATTATTCCTTCTTGAGCTCTGACCCCCAATAGTACAATGCTTCTTGAGGTCTGGCTGTTACACATGCTAGTGGAGCATTAAAATGTTGCATATTTTAGGTTGTGAGCTCATTACAGCTGTCCTCAGAAGGTTGATTGCTCTAAAGTAACAACAACAAAAAAGGTAATGGCTAGTTTTCTAGAAATCTGAGAAGGTGCAGCCAGGACAGGTGATGTTCCTGTCATCGGCTGCTCCAGGCAGTCCCATTTCCCCAAGCAATGGCATAAATGATTTTAAAGAGTGAATTGAATGTGGCCGTTCTATAACACAGGATGTATTATTCCACTGGTGCTGAGGCTCAGGGCCACAAGACAGAAATCCTTTTTTTTTACAATTCTAGCTGCTGAAAGCACTGGAAAGAATCAATTCAAGTCTAGAGGAAATTCTTACGTGACCCTGAGGCCGTGTCATAAAGGGCTCCCTTTGTCATAAATGTCCCCATTTTAATTGCAAAATTATTTCATTAAAAACATGCTGTATTTAATTTGCTTTCTTCCAGTCAATATATATGACAAAAATCATATCATTGCATCGTTTATGATATTCCTGATTTAATGTTTTCAAAGTCGTTATGAAAGAAAAGGTCAGCAGTTTTGTGCCTATTTGTTCAAGTCTTTCTGCCATATTTCTGTTATTTCAACAAAGAGCAGCTGTCCCATTAAAACCAGCTGTGAAAAAAGGTGTTATATTTGTTCCTGTGTTTATGCTATTTTTTCTTTTTCTGTTTGACTTTTTTATATCTCTGCTTCACTGTGAGTCCAAATGTAGAATTATGTATATATACATATATATATATATTTTTATTCCATGAGTATTTGAATATCTATTCTTTGTTTAGGAGTGTTGTAGTTACGAAGGAAGTGAACATACCATTTTCCTTGGTAGGCTATAACATTGCACACACACGAGAAAGGATCAGAAGAAAATATAAGAAAGTTGGCTGAAAGACAAAGTAATGAAGTTTGATAGATTTTTTTTCACATAGGATGAGATATGTGTGAGATAAATATGGACCTACATAATTCGGTAAAGTTCTATTGAGATTTTGGAACTTAAGAAAAACCTTGAATGTAGCTAATAAGTCATTTACATTGAGCTTTACTTTTTTATGTACATTATCTTATTTGATCCTCACTAATACTTTATGATAAGTAAAGACAGTCATGGTTATTTTAAATATTACCTTGCAAAGAAGTTCGGCAATTTGCATGAGTTAGTAAGTGACAGCAGTAGAACCCAAATCTTGGTCTCCTGTGTTGAAATGCGGAATTCTCTCCATTATACCAAAGTGAACAGTAGAGGGAAGTTGGGCAGTTTGTATTAGAGAACCAGTAGAGAGGCAGAAGTGATTATGACATGCCAAGGATAAAGCAGATGTAATAAGATACTATGCTGGGCACTAGGGAATAATGTTAATATTCCAAAATAACCCATTTATTCAGCAGCTATAATAAATGACTCTTTATCCAGAATGGCTGGCTATTTTAGATGAACAGTGTTCCCAGAATTAGGCCGGGATGTTGTATGTCTACACAATTTCTATTCAATACTTAAAATTCTTGCCCTTAAAAATAATACCATCATCAAAGCCATACATTAATAGCAAAAGCATAACAATGTCCTTGAAACTGTCTGTTACTATCCACACCAGCTAAGCTGTGTCACCAGATGGACAACACAATGACACCATCAATGGGTCATTTAGAGCGATGTATGATCGTATATTTAGAAAACCCTGTCATCTCAGCCCCGAATCTCCTTAAGCTGATAAGCAAGTTCAGCAGAGTCTCAGGATATAAAATCAATGCGCAAAAATCACAAGCATTCCTATACACCAGTAATAGCCAAATCGTGAGTAAACTCCCACTCACAATTGCCACAAAGAGAATAAAATATCTAGGAATACAACTTACAAGGGATGTGACGGACCTCTTTAAGGAGAATACAAACCACTGCTCAAAGAAATAAGAAAGGACACAAACAAATGGAAGAATATTTCATGCTCATGGATAGGAAGAGTCAGTATCATGAAAATGGCCCTACTGCCTGAAGTAATTTATAGATTCAATGCTATCTCCATCAAGCTACCACTGACTTTCTGCAGAGAATTAGAAAAAAATATCTTAAATTTCATGTGGAAACAAAAAAGAGTCCACATAGCCAAGACAATCCTAAGCAAAAAGAACAAAGCTAGAGGCTTCATGCTACCTGACTTCAAACTATATTACAAGGTTACAGTAACCACAACATCATGGTACTGGTAACAAAACAGATATATAGACCAATGGAACAGAGCAGAGGCCTCAGAAATAATGCCACACATCTACAACTGTCTGGAGCTGCACGCCCCGGCCATAGCGAATAATAATTGACGATTAAAAACGCCTGAGCT